>NW_019235250.1:301297-311317 GCF_002742605.1 Olea europaea var. sylvestris
ATCATCATCATCATCAACATCATCCTCCAGAATTGGAGATGCTGAGACTGGCCGTTTGCGGCTTGGGGCACTCTTGGCTGTAGTAGGCTTGGCAGGGAGAGAAGAAGATGGACGAGCAGACTGTTTAGCGTGACGAGGAGGAGAAGGACTCCGGATGGACAAAGGAGCAACTAAAACAGGAGGAGGGAAAGAAATGCTCGGCTGGTCTAGTGAATGAAAGGCACGATTGGCATCTTCACTGACGGCCAGAGCTGTTCAAAAAGAGGATGGATGGTGTGGCTAGAATTGAAGGGGGCTAATGAAAAATAGCTTGTTAAAAGAAGATTACGAGCATTTATAGCCTCTGCCTCCGCCTTATTAATAATATGAAAACGGTCAATTAAATTCCTTGAATAGCAAGGAGGAACAGGCCAAGTTTGGCCAAAATCAAGTTGGCGAGCAAAAAATTGGGGAGCATAAATTTCTACCCCTGCTTGGCATTGGTCCCAGTTAAAATGTCATGAAATAGCTCCCTCCCGGTTAAAAATTGGATCCAAATGAGCAGGGATGTGCTCGCGCTGTCTATAGTGGAGGGGAGATGTACATAGTTTGGAGTCAAAAAAGGAGGAAAAGGAAAAAAGGAAGAGATTGAATCCAAAGAATAAAAGAATGAAAAAATCTCCCTTCTGGACATATTTACAGGAGCCAATGGCTCAATGGCTAGCCCATAGTAGCTAGCAGAGGAACGAGAAATTGATGGAGCACCAAGCAATGAAAAATAGGATCTCAACCACAGTTGAGTGAACCAAAGAGGTCTACTGCCAGTGGGAGATGCACCATTCTTCAATTGAGTTTGAAGAGAAGCCATGCCTCTATAAAGGGCAGCCAAAAAGAAAGAACATAAATTCAAAGGCCTGCCACGCGCCAATTCGTGCGCTATGGGTAAATAACTCAGGGAGGGCTTTATACTTGGGACACACAAAACATATTTACAAAGCCAAACTAGAAGAAAGGCCACTCGCTCAGTATGGGAAGGCTCAGCGCTCGAATGATTGTGAAAGGTTTGCAGGCTTGAATAAGACTCGATGTAGTTTTTACCAAACTTTAGGGCGCCACCAGGAACCAAGATACCAGGAAAAATGGTATCACCCAAAGGTGGTAGATTCACTAAAGCCCCAACATCCCTTAAAGTAATAGACATGGGGCCAAGAGGGAAAATAAAGGTATTATACTCGGAAGACCAAAAACTCAAAGCAATCGAAAAAAGTGCTGAATCAAAAGTAGGGGGGCGAATAGAGATTTCTAACAAATCAGAAATCCTAGCATTATCAAAAAGTGCCTTAGTAGGACCATGACCCACAAGACGAGCATGCCACCTACGGAAAGCTACATCAGATTTAGGACAAGTACGAATACCTCTTTCGCGAAGTGGCCCCAGCGGCGGAGAGTTTAGAAATGGAAGGCCTTGAGTACAAGGAAACAGCTGACCCACCGCCGCCTGTTCAACTGCCTCTGCATTGTTGAAGAAAGGACCTAAGTAGAACTCATTTGTTTCGACATCGGCGGGCGCGAGAAAACTCGGAGTTATGTATGGACGACTCAGAAGTTTTTGAAAGTCATCAAAACTAAAGGAGTCGCCAACTTGAGATTGTGAAGTAGCCATTTGAGATGGAACGAAGTTTTTCAGAGTTACGTAGCAGGGAAGCAAAAGATGAACAGTAAATCGTGGGAGAGACGCGAAAAATTGAGGCGTGATTTAATGGTGCAGTGAAATGGCGTGTTTGGGGATTATAAGGGTTTGTAAAACCACGCACCTTTTCAAGTTATGGAAGAAAACAATGATTGAAATTCTTGGGAATCTCGAATGTTGCTGGAAATACAAAGTGAATATGACAAAATTTAATAATTATTATTAATTTTGCCATATTGGGGGGTAATTGTTGACACATAAAAATTCAGCCCAAATCGAACGGCCCAAGGAATGAAGCCCAATTGGAGGATCCCCAAATTAGATAGCCCAAAGAACGAAGCCCAATCGAACAATTCAAGATGAAGGCCCAAATAGGGAGGCCTAAGAACGCGGTAACGCCATCGCCCAAGTTTGCAAGTCGCCCAGAATCTGAGCGAATGGAGTGCCATGCAGTCGCCCAGAGCTGTTACTCTATTCTCGCCTAAACCTTCAAGTCGCCCAAGGTCTTAACAAACATAAAGCGTTGTGGTTATCAAGAAGTGCAGTTATCAAAGTAGTTATTAAAGCAGCCCTATCACGTTCCACGATTCAAGGAATTCAATCGAAAATGGTTGAACGACGAAGAGTAATGGCAGCAGTTAAAAAATGCAGTTTTCATGACAAGCTGGCCATTACGAGGAAAGTGGGCAGTTGTAGAACGATCAAACAGTTTTTAGGCAGTTGAACACAAAAAAGATCATCCATGGAGTATAAAAGGGAGAAAAGACATAGAGCAAAAGAGCGAATAAAAAACTCTTGAACAGAGAACATGTAATTTTAATTTCCTTAGTTTAGACTTAAACACTTTTTTCAGTAACTCGTGTGCTTGCGTCCCTTGGATGCATTTTGTTTCTAATTTCCAATTGTAAAGTCATCGCCAATAAAAGAACACCCTTTTTTGGGACTTTGTCTCAAGAGGTTTGTCCCTTACACAATCGTCTGATCCCTTTTAATTGTTAGCGACTAACCCGCGCGAAACAACGATATTAGCGAAAATCACGTGTTCTGAAATTCATTACTGGAATGAAAAGTCACATCTTATGTTAATTGTCATTTCTTCTAAAATAATGTCGCTCTTCATGAAAAATAAGTTTTTGAACTAGGTTGCCCAGTTATTGGACACTTGAACACTGCTAAACATAACATGTTAATCGTTAGTAAGTAATATAGTGATAACTAAATTTTGAACCCACGATAACTAATTATCTAGTTATTGTACTTTAATTAAAACTAACTCTTGATGTGTTTTGAAAGTTCGTCCACGCGGCCAAAAGGTGCCCTTATATTATTTTTGCCCTTGATTGATCCTCATTATTTTTCAAAATATATTTTTCTCTTTTTTCCTTTCAACCACACACTCTTCAATAGAATAATATTATATGTAAGTCCAAAACTTTTTCTTATTTTATAACTACACATTCTCCATCAATCTATTATTTCAAAATACATTCTTAGATTATAATGGGGCTCAAACCGCCTCTTTATTTCTACTAATCAACTTTTAATTGCGCACCAATTCCCTGAACTTCAAACCATCTTGAATACAATCCCTTGAACTATTATTTTCATATATTTTGGTCCTTAAACTTTACAGAGTATTAAATTTGGTCTCCTAAATTTATGAAATCTTCCAATTAACCTTGCAATTCCATCCAATTGAATCCAATACTTTCTAGCTTGTATCCAATACCATCTTTTCTCAAACCACTTCCTTTTTTTCTCAATTTTTTTTAAATTGAGGATTTTTTTAGCCAACAAAAGTTGAAAACAACAGAAAATGGGTAAAAAATTGTTCAATTAATCAACTTTTATATAAATTTAGAAACTCAAATAAGCGCGTAAAATACATTAATCAGTCCCCAACCTTGTCTTTCAGTTTTATCTCCAACCTTTTTTCAACATCTATGCCCCCAACTTTTGAAATGGTTTATGTGATCAATTTCTGGTCAATGTTATTTATTACAATTGTTTCCTTTGCTATTCATTATATCTATATTTATTAATTTATTTTTATAAATTTGCAAGGATATATATGTATTGCCGATGGCGAATACTATCGATGTGTATGACACATGGAAGAAGATGGCGAAGGATAGATACAAAGATATGATGAATGGTGCTCGCAAGAAAGCAAAATGTACAAGTCAATCTAATAATCCCGGCGATTGAAAAGGACATGGTCTTCGTTGGATAAGGGCAGAACACCGAGAAAGTTTTGTAAATTATTGGAATTTCGAGAAGTGAAAAAGCATTGCGAAGATTGCATGTGAAAATCGCCATACAAAAGGACATGATGAAGAAATAAAGAAACATACTGCTGGCACAGTTTCCATTGTGACCATAAAGAAGAGAATGGTATGTTTTTCTCATTTTATTTATATTTTGTATTTTAAAGTTCATTTATATTTTTAACTGATTGTGATTCATGAGTTCATATTTTCAAGAGAAGATATGGGCTATCCTACGTCTCAATTATAGTTTTCCAATCATCTCCACAAGAAAAATGCGAACTTTGTTATTTTTTTGATAAAAAATTCAAGTGAATTCATATAAGTACAATTAGCCCCTGTTTGGCCTCCCTTCTCATTCTCATTCTCTATCTTATTTTCAATCACACAATATTCCATAAAATAATATTAAACATAAATAAAAAACTTTTCATTCTTTTTCAACCATACATTATTCAAAAAAGCATTATTCCCACCATTAAAATTTGGCAAAAATGGGGGCCAAACAGGGGCTTAAAGTCTATGTACTTCATAGTTTGTTAATATAGTATATTAAGCATTATTTTTTTCCCAGGATACTTCTAAGACTTCGATCGAGTCCAACTACAGTACGGTTAGAGATAATCAGCCTGAATTCGATCACGACTCATGGATGGACGCTGTCAACAATTCACCTAAGGGGCATGTTTATGGGCTTGGTCCTCGACAACCTGTTTTGCATGTTCTTAGCACACCTACTTCACCTAGACATTCAATATTTGCACATAATGAAGATATGAATTATTTAAAGTCAGAGTTGGCTAGTGCACGGAATACAATAGAAGAAAACAATGAAAGAATTGACGATCTCACTCTACATTTTGAAAGAGTTGAAGGAAATCATAGGGTTGTGAGATGCAAGAAACAGTGCGAAGTATGTTTAGCGAACTAAATATTCCAAACTTTCAATTTCCTTCTTGCTCGGGATCATGAAACTATGATGTTCATACATTGGAATCTTGATGTAATAACTTCATCTATTAAAGTTTGGTGCATTTTGATGATTTTTTATTATTTAGTGTGTTTTGATATTAATTGATTATTAATTAACAAATTTTATAAATTTTTCATTTTGATTATTTAGTGTGCTCTGATGATAATTAGCAGGTTTTGTAAATTCATAGTAATTTTTCTTAATATATAAATAAATTAAGCTTCTTGTACGAAAAAAGTTAGTAATGAAAATTCGGTTAGTAATGATAAAGTTTTAAAACTTTTACCAATGGAAATTCAGTTGGTAAAGGTAGACTTTTACCAACGGATTTTCAATTGATAATGATACAGTTTTTTAAAGCTTTACCAATGGGAATCCAATTGATAAAGATAGAGTTTTACCAATGGAGATTTGGTTAGTAATGGTAATAATTTTACAAATGAATATTTGGTTGGTAATGGTAGATGTCTACCAATCGAATTTTCTATGGTAATGGTAATATTTTTATCAACGAAAATTTGGTTGGTAATGATAATATTTTTACAAACGGAAATCTTGTCTTTAAAAGGTAAGGCCATGTTCTCTTTACCGTTTTCGGGCCATTTTCTGTTTTCGATTTTTCAAAACGGTGAAAACGTGTTCTCTTTCCCGTTTTCGAAAACGAATTTTCGAAAACGAAAAAAAAAATTTGTGAAGAAAACACAAAACGACTTTTTTGTCGTTTTGGGCGTTTTCAGTGTAAAACTTGAAAAAACTGAAAACGCGGAAAACACCGTTTTCAGTGTAAATTTTTTTTTTTTTTTTTGAGGTGATCTTGTGGTGATTCTCAAAATTTAAAAAAAAAATTTCATTTTTTTTGTTTTGAGAAACTAACAAAAAGAACGCATTTTCAACAATTTCAAAACAAACACTCAAAACACAAAACTCAAAATGAATTTAAAACTCAAAACACAAAACTGAAATACAAAGAGAACACCCCCTAAGTTTTTACCAACTGGTTTTTCCGTGTTATTGAAAAGATCTTTACCTTTGAAAATTCTGTTTGTAAAATTTTTACACTTTACCTACGGAAAATTCGTTGGTAACTATCGACGACCCTTATAATAGCAACGGATTTTGGGTTGATCATTTTCCGCTGGTGAAAATTATTAGCAATGGATATTGTGGGTTCAGGAACTGAAAATCCGTGCTTGAAACCATATTTTTTTGTAGTGTATATTCTCAAATAGTGGGGACATCGATGTTAAAAAAGAGTGGATAAAAAAGTGCAACAGAATGACAAATTTGGGGACATTCTCTACAATTTACCTTTTATTTTATCATAAAAATGCATGCTTATCTTTATTCTATAGTGACATGCAATAAAGTTTCGTCTTCATGAATTATACATTATATAAATGTAATGCAAGTAGCCCACACATGAAAATCATATAATGATAAATACATTTTCATTTCCCATACTCATCATAAAATACTTAAGTAAACATAAAAAAAAATAATAAGTAAATAAAATAAAATGGATTGGATCGATTTAAATCATTAGCCCAATTAAATCTTAAGTCTACTAAAGTTCATAAAAACCCAAAAGCTCATACCACATTTTAAATAAATAAACAAACAAATAAATAAAACTATAATTACTCAATTATCTCTTTTAATTAAATATAATTGAGCAATTATCAAAATTAGCCCGGATCCTCTCCTATAAATAAGACCAATGGTCCATAAGACGGGGCACAGAAAGCAAGCAAGAATAAAGTAGAGAACGCCACGAAGTGCTGAAGAAATTTCAAGACCAGAAGAAGGGAAGAATTCCTCTCAAATCTAAATCCGGTGAACCCCAAGAAGATTAAAATCTTCTTCGAATCAAACAGGTTCATGCCAAATCCAAGGAGATCAAAGTCTTTTTCAAATCAAATCAAATTCAAGTCCAAGTCTAAGCCCCAAAGTTCTAGTTCCGAACAAGTCAAATCTCGACAAATCAAATTTTCAACAAATTCTTGAAGACTAGGATTCAAATCACGTGGCCCCTCATCTTCAAATATTCAGATCATTAATTAAAGGATTTTGCAATCACAAGAAGGTCAACATCACTTGTATTTATCAAATACAATTTGTAACAATTTCTGTATTTTAATACACGAGATTTCGTCGTACAAATTTCTTGACACGCCCAGTGAGACCTTCTTGTCCTCTCATTTTTTGATCTCAAAATCTTCAACTTTCAACTACTATATCGGCAATGGTAGGTGAAAAGGTGAAACAAACTATAACTCGTCTTGAAGAGACACTTGCAGAACTCTTCCATGCGACCAGGACCCAAACAAAAATTGGGAAAACTCAACTGGTCACACCACTGAAGAAATCAACAAAGGCAAAGTAAAAATTACTTTCAAAAAGCCAAACTCTCATTCGATAGAAAAAACCATGAGTTCAGCGAAAAGTTCTCGTTCGGGCTCCATTCCGATGGTAGATCATTGTCTGGATCCCCTCATGCCACTTCTCAGCAAAAGTGGGAAGATAATGTCTCATTTGAAGAATCACTTGAGCCAGTGATGGTCACAGAAGCGGCATCGGGCTCAGATAATCGAATTCAACAAATGGCTTTAGCCATTGAAAAATTAACAAAGTCATTGGCAGACAAAGATGCACAGATTGCTGCACTCACACATAGGCTAGAGTCGCAAAATCCATCGACTAAAGAAGATCAGGAAAATTCAGGATCTTCCAAGGCCAAAGAGTTAGAAGTCCAAGAGCGCCAACAAAAGCAAGATATGCATGATCAGACAGTTGTTCAAAACGTGTTGCGTGATACCATTCAACTCTCCGTTGGCTCTCTGTCCATCCAACAACTTCAACATATGATTGCAGACACCATTTGTGCCCAGTATGGTGGTTCATTGCAATCTTCACTGGTGTACGCCAAGCCCTATAGTCGTCAAATCGATGAAATAAAGATACCACTCGGTTATCAACCTCCAAAGTTTCAGTGTTTTGATGGAAAAGACAATCCAAAGCAACATGTTGCCCATTTTATTGAGACTTGTAACAATGCAGGTACTTACAATGACACTATGGTAAAGCAGTTCGTACGCTCCCTCAAAGGTTCTACATTTGAATGGTACACGGACTTATCGGCAGGGTCAATTGACAATTGGGATCAGCTTGAGCGAGAGTTCCTAACACGCTTCTACAGCACCTGACGAACTGTCAGCCTTCCAGAACTTGCTCGAACAAAACAAAGTAAGGAAGAGCCCATTGTGGAGTACATTGAACGCTGGAAGAACCTCGTGCTTAATTGCAAAAAATGAATAAGCGAAGCATCTTCCATCGACATGTGTGTACAAGGCATGCATTGGGAATTACTCTATAATCTCCAAGCAAACATGCCTCACTCATTCGAAGAATTGGCGACACAAAAATTATTCTCAAATTTAAAGGATAAATTTTTTATCAAATTCACGTTTTATTTTCAAAATTTTCATATGTATTAATTTACTAGTGAGATGTTTGAGATAAGAAAAAAGTCAAAATCGAACAAATAAAAAAAATCGAAAATCAAGATTTATTAATTTATTTATTTCATAATAAATAAATAAATCTTGAGGGGGCATTTGTAAACATAAAAAAAATAATAAGCAAATAAAATAAAATGGATTGAGCCGATTTAAATCATTAGCCCAATTAAATCTTAAATCTAATAAAGTTCATAAAAACCCAAAAGCTCATACCACATTTTAAATAAATAGACAAACAAATAAATAAAACTATAATTACTCAATTATCTCTTTTAATTAAATATAATTGAGTAATTACCAAAATTAGCCTGAATCCTCCCCTATAAATAAGACCAACGGTTTATAAGACGGGGCAAAGAAAGCAAGCAAGAAAAAAAGCAGAGAACGCCACGAAGTGCTGAAAAAATTTCAAGAGCAGAAGAAGGAAAGAATTTCTCTCAAATCCAAATCCGGTGAACCCCAAGAAGATTAAAATCTTCTTCGAATCAAACAGGTTCACGTTAAGTCCAAGGAGATCAAAATCTTCTTCAAATCAAATCAAATTCAAGTCCAAGTCTAAGACTCGAAGTTCAAGTTCCGAACAAGTCAAGTCTCGACAAATCAAATTTTCAACAAATTCTTGAAGACCAGGATTCATGCCATGTGACCCCTCGTCTTTAAATATTCAGATGATTAATTAGAAGATTTTACAATTTTGCAATTACAAGAAGATCAACGTTACCTGTATTTATTAAAATACAATTTGTAATGATTTTTGTATTTTAATACAGACCCACTTTTCGTTCGAGTAAAGGACAGCCAAACCCGATACATGTCCCCTACACTGGGGGCAATATTCAACTTTCTTGGTGAATCGGGAAGTTTCTGTATAAAGCCAAATTGTCTCGCAAACCTATGAGGATTATGCACCTCAAGAAAAGAAATTTGTACGACAAAATCTCGTGTATTAAAATACAGAAATCGTTACAAATTGTATTTTGATAAATACAAGTGATGTTGACCTTCTTGTAATTGCAAAATCATCTGATTAATGATCTAAATATTTGAAGACGAGGAACCACGAGGTTTGGGGTCTTCAAGAATTTGTTGAAAATTTGATTTGTCGAGACTTGACTTGTTCGGAACTTGAACTTCGGGGTTTAGACTTGGACTTGAATTTGATTTGATTTGAAGAAGACTTTGATCTCTTTGGACTTGACGTGAACCTGTTTGATTCGAAGAAGATTTTAATCTTCTTGGGGTTCACCGGATTTGGATTTGAGAGAAATTCTTTCCTTCTTCTGCTCTTGAAATTTTTTCAGCACTTCGTGGCGTTCTCTGCTTTTTTTTCTTGCTTGCTTTCTTTGCCCCGTCTTATAAACCGTTGGTCTTATTTATAGGGGAGGATTCAGGCTAATTTTGGTAATTACTCAATTATATTTAATTAAAAGAGATAATTGAGTAATTATAGTTTTATTTATTTGTTTGTCTATTTATTTAAAATGTGGTATGAGCTTTTGGGTTTTTATGAACTTTATTAGATTTAAGATTTAATTGGGCTAATGATTTAAATCGGCTCAATCCATTTTATTTTATTTGCTTATTATTTTTTTT
>NW_019235250.1:312317-325212 GCF_002742605.1 Olea europaea var. sylvestris
CACTTTTTGTTGAGGACTAAGGACTTGCTCATTCCATCGTCCAAGGCACTTTGTGTTAAAGACCAAGGACTGACTCCTTCGACTGTCCAAGACACTTTGTGTTAAGGACCAAGGATTGACTCCTTCAACTGTCCAAGGCACTTTGTATTGAGGACCAAGGACTGGCTCGTACTTTGTGTTGAGGACCAAGGACTGGCTCCTTCAACTGTCCAACACACTTTGTGTTGAGGGCCAAGGACCTGTTCCTTCCATCGTCCAAGGCACTTTGTGTTAAGAACCAAGGACTGGTTCCTTCCATCATCCAAGGCACTTTGTGTTAAGGATCAATGACTGACTCCTTCAACTGTCCAAAACACTTTGTGTTGAGGATCAATGTCCTGTTTCTTAGACCGTCCAAGGTATTTTTATAGAGGCTACTTACATATTTGGGAGATTCGGGATTTTAGACAATAAACCAATTTGAGAGGTTTACTGCCCCTCATTTTTTTTTGCAGGCATGGTTGGAACAAGTTCTGATGATGAAGTGTACTCTGACATGCACGAAATTGTTGACTTTAAAAATCAAGGTAAAAATTATCTGCATTTCAAAGATACTGATGTGAAGTACCATGCTCAGACCGGCGTACGAGGTGAACTTAAATTTAGTGTCCATAAGCCAACGACAGATCCTTCCCTCGACCTTCTGGAGCCATTGTCGGAGTTTCATATGTCCACCATTAGTGAATGTCACGAAAGTTTGGATACTGGTAAGTCCAATCGCTCTAGCAGTCATCTTCCCTTTTTGTGTCTTCTGCCTCATCATTCTCTGAGCATGAAGTACATCCCAAGGGCTGCGATTTGTGAGAGAATTGATAATATAGAAATACGATGGGGAAGTGCATTGGTCAGTCGATGAGAGATACCTTTTCTTCCAAAATTTTGGGAGTGGTCTTTGTGGGTCCAGAAACTTCTACTCAAGAGGAATATCCGCGAGTTAACTTTTGCAGTCGGTTCTACTACAAAAGATTACCATCATCCAAACTCCATTTACAGAGCTCTTTGTGAGGTTTGGTGTCCAGAGACCAACACCTTTGTGACTGCCAATGGTGAAATTAACATTTCTCTTTGGGACATCCACGAGATAAGTGGACTTTTGATCATGGGTCATTATTATGAGGAAGTAGTCCTAAGCCTTTCAGAGTTGACGGATCATCTTCCCAAGTCTTGTTTGTATCTCTTTAATATTTTCGCATTAATTACCTATGCGAATGAATCTGACAGAGTTACTCACGAACAATGGATTAATTTTTGGTTTCATGAGAATGGTTGTGTCCCGAACCCTCGACAACCCAAAAATTATAAGAATGCTATGAATTTAAATCCATTCAAGAGGCGCCATCAAAGAACATTGAAGGAAATACGGAGGCCCGTAGTGGCAGACAAGCCGAGAGATATTACTCGTAGGGATCGACGTCATTGGAGCAATTTTTCAGTATCTCTATCTATGGAAGAAGAAGAGAAATTAGAGATAGCAGCCTATCTCTCCCTATGGCTTTGTCGCTTCGTTCTTCCATCTGGGGTCGAAAGTATAAGAGTCAGGACTTTTAATGCATTTTCTAGGATGGCAGGCGGATACACTTATAGTCTGGTTCCACCCATATTGGCGAGCATTTATAGTGGACTTACAAGAACATCTAACTATCAGGCAAATCCAGACCTTGGGCAGCAACTTATAGTGACTCAATTTCACATTCATTTCCTGGACATTTTCTTTATACTTGGGCAGCAACTTATTTTGTCCGGGGTGTTTATGCTCATGTAGACAAGAGTTATTCTTGCCCAATAATTCGAAGATATGCTGGAACTCTGAATGCTTTTCAATCTTAGGAGAAAAATGTTGTTGATTGTCGGGAATTTATCTGTGGAGCGATGAACACCAATAACTTTTGTTGAAATCCATTACCCTCATCGTCTCATCCTGATGTACGTGTGGATGACCAATCGAGGTCTGTAGATACTTCAGAATTCATGATGAGTATTCGATCTGATTTTGTTTCTTATCGTCGAGGAAATTCACCTTTTATTATTGAGGTGTATAATCCTCACAGGTTTGCGAGACAGTTTGACTTTAGACAGAAACTTCCCGGTTTACCAATAAAGTTGAATATTGTCCCCAGTGTAGGCGACATGTATCTGGTTTGGTTGTCCTTAACTCGGACAAAAAGTGGGTTTGTATTTCACATTCCAGAGTATGTGAAAGATATACATCAAAACATTGATGTTGAATACCAGGCTTGGTGGAATAGCAAAGTGTTACCACTCTTGACCAAGGTCCAAGTGCAAGTCTTATTTTCTAGTGAGAGCCGTGACTTTGTTCTTGGCTCGATTCCGAACAGGGTTTTAGCTAGAGGGTTAAACCCTCCAAATGCTGCTCCTGAAGAGGCTTCTCGAAAGAGGGATCCAAACCAGCAAAATGGAAAAGGTATTAAGAGAATCAAAATTATAGTTCTCTTGGCAAAGATTGCTATCACCTCTGAGCCTGCTGATAAGATGCTAGAAGCAATTTTGATTCCAGATCTCAGTAGTTCTGGAGATCGAGCATCACAAGCACCAGGAAAGACTTTGACTCTAGAAGATGAAAGTTCTAGAGATCAGGTATAGGTCTCCCTTTTTTTATGTACCGTTTGTATCTGATTTTCTGTCACAATCTTAAATTTCAGGCTCCTTTTTCTCGAATATACAAAATCAAACGACCAATAAAACCGAGGCCGCTTCAAGCTATTCCGAATCTTTCAAAAGGTAAAGTTAGAGCTTCTCACATTAACATCAGCCTCCTGAACACACCATCAGGTAGTGGATTTTTAGACATATCGCTTAGGACATGAAATGCAGGTATGAGCCCTGTTGTTGCTTGCTGCACTTTCCCCTTTTTTTGAAATCATGCTTCGTTTTTTGTAGGTTTTTCGAGCATCCTTGAAGAACTAAATTTCTCTATGAATCCAAACTTCTTGCAAGATCAGACTGGCGAGAATGACAGGCGAATCGATGCATTTCAAGGAATATATGGTATTCATGATTCTCATGACTCTCCTTGCAAATATCCAGGCACCATCAATGGAGGTACTTTGGTGCATATTATGGACAATTTTAATGCTAAAGATGAAGTAAATTCAGGGATTGTGAGAGCTAACATTTCAGAGATTAATCAAAGAGTCCCTGTCGTTCCATCTTCATTGGCTTTAGCCAGCATTCCGCCTTCACAAACAAATAATCATCGGGCTGCACCAATCTGTTCTTTCATGTTTGGTCCTTTGCCTAGAATTACCCAAGAGTCTCCTTATCTGAAAGCTGCTTTGGAAGAAGCCATGACTAATTACCTTCAATAGTGTTTTAAGGATGTCTTGAAGCATGGATTCTCCAATATTCAATTTTGGTGGGATGAAAATAACTTAATTCTTCACAACATGATTACCAACTCATTCCATACAGACCTAGCACCTTTGATGAAGCGCATGGATGCGTTTCCAAAAAAAGTTAACTCTTCCTTATCTGAAAGAAAGCAACACTTGGATTGTCCAACCGTTGAAGAAAAGCTGAGGAGTTGAAACTTTTGAACATTCAGCTGGAAGTAATGGATTCCACGTGTTCTTCATTGAGAGGCAAAATTAGTGAGCTAATCTTTGAGCTAGAAAAACTCCGTGATGAACTTCAAGCCCAAGAGGAAGAGAAAAGTATGATTGGGACCAAGAATGCAGCAATGGAAGAAACATAGACAAGAGATGTCGCTAGCGTAGCATCCATTTACTAGAAAAGGAAGACTCTTGAAGATATTTTCCTGTGAGTGATCAATGGCGAGTGATCCTGATGAAGTCATGAATTTCTGATCCTTTTTTTAGACCATATTGTATGAATTTTAACTTGTTATTTTTTATTTTGATGAACTTTTTTTTTCATGTTTCTTGTATTTTTTTTACTACAGTAATTGGTAAACAAATTGAATGAATTTATTAGTTGTGACTGAACTTGAATTTATAATTTATTGAAGCTGCCTACATACCCAAACGGGATCAAGTCGAACGTAGTTCATTACAAAAACACAATTTTTTTGTACAATGAAAAATTTAAAAATAAAGAACTTCAGGCGTAAAAATGCTTTAAAATTTTTTCATTGATAGGTCCGATTTGCAATCCATCTTTGTCGACGATCTTGTACGCTCCGTTAGTGAATACATGAGTAACAAGAAATGGATCATCCCATTTAGGTTGGAACTTGCCCTCTGTTTTTCTTGTGATTATAATTGGCCTGCACACGAAAAGTATCAGATCTCCAACTTAAAATGATCTTAGTCGCACCTTTTCGTTGAAAGACTTGGCCATTCGAGCTTGATAGCACTCTAGATGCATTTGTGCTTCTAACCTCTTCTCATCCAAAGCTTCTAGCTCTTCCAATCGAAAACGGGCATTTTCTTCAGTAGTCAAACCTTCCTGAATGGCAATTCGAAGTGACGGGATTTGACATTCCAGAGGAAGTATAGCTTCTACTTCATATACTAAGACATAAGGAGTGGCTTGTGTTTGAGTCCGATAAGTAGTTCGATAAGCCCATAAGACTTCATCGATTTTCTCATGCCAATCTCTTTTTGATTTGGAGACAATATTTTCTAGCAGACTGCAAAGTGTTTTGTTGAACGCCTCTGCTAATCGTTAGCTGCCGCATTTTACATGAACAAATTATATTGTTTGAACTAAAATTTAGTACATAAATTGTTTACGTGGCTATTGCAGAATGGTTTTCCATTCTCAGTTATGATATGCTGGGGAACACCATATCGATAAATGATTTGGAAACGAATGAAATCTGCAACATTTTCTTTCTTTACTTCCTTCAATGGTACGGCTTAGGCCCACTTGGAGAAGTAGTCGGTCTCAGCGAGGATGTATGCATGCCCTGCTGAAGATTTTGGAGTTATAGGTCCAATTACATCAAGACCCCATACATCAAATGGCCATGAAGCTATTGTCAGATGTAATGGTTCCGGAGCTTGATGGATGAAATTGGCATGCTTCACATTTTCTTGCATAAAATGGAGTCTTGTACCATAGTTGGCCAATAATAGCCCATCCTTTTTATTCAAAAATGGAGTTTAGGTCTAGACTGATGGGCACCACAAATTTCAAAGTGGGCTTCTTCCACGACCTATGTTGCTTTGTCATCACTTAGGCATCGAAGGAAAACTCCATCAAATGATCGTCGATAAAGTGTTCCCTTATAAAAGATAAAGCGAGAGACACGCCTCTTGATTTCAGTTTTTCGTTGTGGATTATTTGGTAGCTTTTGATGTTGAAGGAAATCGATTATCGACTGTCTCCAATCTTCTCTTTCCTCATTTTCGAGTACTTCAACACTATTGTTTCTTCCAAATTACTGGGTTGCAATGACGGAAGCACCCATCTTTGAGCAATTGATATGGAGTGTGAGAAATCTTCATTCGACCTAGCTAAAACAACAGTTAAATTAGCTAAGGCATCAGCTTCCTAGTTTTCACTTCTCGACGAATTTAATTTTTATCTAAGCCGATGATAAGAGCTTGATATTCTGCCACATTATTCGAACATTTCTCTGTTAAGGTAAATGAGTAGGGCATGACGAGATCATGAGGAGTGATGAAGACCACTCCTGCTCCGGCACCATAACTTCGGGCTGTCCCATCGAAGTATAGCCTCCATGATGGTATGATTTCGGTGAATAGAACTTCTTCATCGGGAAGGTCTTCTTGAAGTTCCCATTCTGTTGGAATTGGGTGGTCAGCAAGGAAATCCGCCAAAGCTTGTCCTTTAATGGCCTTTTGTGGAATGAACTTGATATCGAACTCAAACAATAGTAGTGCCCATTTTCCAATCCTGCCAGAGAGAATTGGCCTAGACATTATGTACTTCAATGGATCAATCTTTGAAACGAGATTGATCGTGTGTGATAGCATATAATGTCTCAACTTTTTAGCTGCAAAGATTAATACATGGCGCATTTTTTCAATAGGTGAATAGTTCATTTCAGCGCCTATCAGTGTCCGCCTTAAGTAATAGAGTGCATTCTCTTTTCCTTCATCGTTGACTTGGACAAGAAGTGCTCCTAGAGAATATTCTTATGCTGCAACATAAAGAGTCAGTGGCTTTCCTGGGACTGGAGCTGTGAGTACTGGTGGACGTGATAAATATTGCTTAATGCTTTGGAAAGCATTTTGACAAGCGTCGTCCCACTCAAATGGTACATCTTTCTTCACCAATTTGCTAAATGGATGACATCGCCCGTCCAGGTTAGAGATAAATCTTCGAATGTATGTAAGTTTTCCTTAAAAACTTTTCAACTCACATATATTTCTTGGCTCTGGCATGTTGATTATCGCATCAATTTTTTATTGATCTATTTCAATGCCCCAGTGTCGAACGATGAAGCCGAGAAATTTTTCAGAGGTGACGCCAAATGCACATTTCAACGGATTCATCTTCAATTGATGTCTTCGAAGTCTTTTGAAAACATCCCGTAAATCTTATAAATGATCGTTACGTCTTTTGATTTTGACAACAAGATCATCCACATAACATTCCACGTTCTTATGCAGCACGTTATCGAAAATCTTCTGCATTGCCCTCTGGTAGGTTGCCCCGCATTTTTCAATCCAAAATTGCCCTCTGGTAGGTTGCCCCGCATTTTTCAATCCAAAAGGCATAACTTTGTAACAATATATGCCTTTAGGGGTACGAAATAAATTGACCTCCTCTTCTTTCGGGTTCATTCGTATCTGGTTATATCCGTCCATGAAAGATAAGACTTTATATCCGGTAGTTGCATCCACCATCAACTCTGTTATCAAAAGTGAAAAATCATCTTTTGGACATGCTTGATTCAAATCTCGAAAGTCAATGTAAATTTTTAATTGCCCATTCTTTTTTTTAACAGGGACAATATTCACGATCCATGTTGGGTATTTCACTTCGCGTATGAATCTAGCTTCAATAAATTTGTTGACTTCCACTTCAATTTGAGGGATCAGTTTTGGTCGAAATCTTCTTTGAGGTTGTTTGACTGGTCGAACTCCACGTCTTACTGCGAGATGAAGTACTGCAACCTTAGGGTCTAACCCCGACATTTCCTTGTAAGACCACACAAACACGTCTTTGTATTCCTGAAGCAAAATAATGTACTCGGATTTCTCTTTTTGACTGAGGAGGGCACTTACAAATATTGGTCTCGAGTCTTCTTCGATCCCCAAGTTCAATTATTTCAAGTCATCTGCAGAAAGGTAAGTGGGGGCTGGTTCAGGTTCATCTGTTGTGGCAGAACTTTCGGACTCGGAGTCTGGATTGGGAGCTTCTTCAAAGGCCATGTGATTGACAGAAACTTCTTCCTCATCTTCATTACCCTTTAGGGATTAGTGAAGTTTTTGATGTCGCCGTCTTCTTCTTAACCGTTGTGGTTTTGGACTCGAATTGAAAGTTTTGATTCCAAGTCGAGAAAATACAGATTGTCTTTGGGATGACATTTGGTGAGCTTGTACATTCATATCAATCTGGGTAGAAGAAGAAGAATCTTCATTTAATCTTTGAAAGACAGAAACTTTACCTTTTACGTCGACCACTGAGGAGGGTTCTCCTTTTAACCTTTTAAATATCGAAACTCTAGCATTTTCATTTTCAATTCGATTGAACACCGAAGGTCTCGACTGCTCTGATTTCTCTTCTGCAACTTCATAAATTTGAACCATGATGGGGTTTGAGGAAACCTTCTTGACCTTTATCTTCCTAGGTGGATTGGGATCATATCCCAAACCATACCTAGGTCGGAACACCAAGGCTCTATCAGAATTAAAAGGGACACGTCATCCTAAAAGGACAGCATCAAGATTGCCTATTCTTCGAGGCTCTCCTTTTCCAAACCCGGCATTTTCAAATAACTTTTTGACTTGAGGATTGTAACATCCTTTGAAAGTCTATTTTGATTCAGGAGCTCCATCTTGTTTGGAGGAGCTAGAAATACAAAGCTTTGATATGTCTGGAATGGATGTCGAAGCCTCTGATGTAGGTTTTTGTTCCTTTCGGACTACCCTGAGTTGATAGGGGCGGAAGCAATCTTGGAATACTAGGTATCGAAAGAGTTAACTCTTTTCTCAATACCTCAATATCAGTTGATTCTATTTGAGGTTTTTACCTTTAAAGAATCCTTCGGATGTAAATTTTGACTTGCCTTTGATAAGTTGATGAGATTGAGTAACACTAGGCGTATCATGATCATTTGCATCTTCTTTTATTTTGAATCCGAATATGGTCAACCCTACAGAATTGCATTCTACATCTTCCATGTAGAATTTGACATCAGCAAAATGAGATTCTTCTTCATGGAATGATTTAGACTCAGCTACCACACATTTAACTTATCCATCTCGACTATATTTGAAGCATTGGTGCCAAGTGGAAAGTACCACTCCAATTTCATGTAGCCAAAGACGTTCAAGGAGTAACTCGTATAATGGTTTGGCATCAATGACATGGAAGATAGCTGAGGAAATTAACTCTCCTATTTGCAGCTTCAAGCGAATCATGCCAATGGCTCGCTGAACTTTCTGATTGAATCCTTGAATCATGATTTTGCTTCTGGACAGATCACCAAAATTAATTCCAACTTTCTTCATTGTTTTGATTGGCATAATATTCACAGCAGATCCACAATCGATCATTATGCGATTTATCTTGCATCCTCGAATATAACCGTCAACATACAACGGCCTATTATGTGGATAAGAACCTAGCTGTAAATCTTCATCATCAAATGTTATGGCGTCATACAATCTTGACGAGTTGTGGATCTAATATGCTCTAAAACTTTGCCTTCGTATTCTTCCGGATCGATTAACACTGCGACCAAAGCCATCCGATCATCGAAAGGAAGACTAAGAGACTTTGCTAGACTCATATTGGCAAAAATATTATTGTGCCGTGAGATAGTTTTCTTCTATTTTAAAGTCAATCCGGATGCATTTTTCATCTCATTTTTCTTCTCTACATTGATAACATTAGAGGTAAAACATTCTTTATCAAAGAAATCTTTGGGAAAATAATTGCCCAAGATTGGTAGTCTATGAGGAACGCGTGAAGCAGCTTCAACGCCCATCGATTTAGTGAATCCTCTTGATTTGGCTTTAGACCTTCTTCGGTTGTTCTTTGTCTTATTTTTTTGTCACAAGCATTAGAATTTGGGAGTTTTGGAGCCTTTCGACGACGTCTTTTCATAGGGGTTCATGTCCCCTGATCTTTTTCTAATATTTCCTCTTTATTAGGTTGAATTTTTGTACCCAATCCCTCCAGCTCTATTCCTGCAAGAGGCGTAGAAGGTAATATTTTACCTGTTTTGTTTGACATTGGGTATTTCTCCTTCTTCTTTATGAAGGTGGACCAGCCATCACCGATCTCGTCTTCAAATTCTGAGTCAAAATCTCAAACATCTAAGTCACTTGTCATAATTTCATAAAAGGTTGGACAATTGGGTGCATTTAGTCTATCGATCCCCGAATAGACGTAACTGATAGTGATTTCTCCGTCTACCTCAAACCTCACTGGAATGGCTCCTTCCGGAAGTTGAGGTCCAAACTCCTCAACTAAGGATTTACAGGCATCATGTTCATTAGAAAATGTTTGTTTTTTCCCTGCAATGGAAATTGGATCAAATGATCCAAATGAAACCATTGAGCAGGCGGCTGTTGGATTCTCTCTAGTTTCAAGTTTGATCTTATTTTCTTTGTCCAGACGAACAATAAGATCTTTCAATACAAAACATTTTTCCACTGAATGGCTAATGATCTTATGAAATTTACAGTATTTAGGATGATCAATCTTACCAACTACCTCGAGTCTTTTTGGTACTGGAAGTTCGATTATTTTCTGTTTAAGGAGTTGATCTAGAATTTCAGAAACTGAAAATGGATTCTCCTTTCCTTCAAGTTCTTTTAGAGTTACACGATCTCTAATTTGGACTCGTCCTCTGTTAGGTCTGAATTCTGGCTTTGGTTTTGGGTTCGAGCTTGACCCCTGGAAGGCAATCTTTGCAGGAGCAGTAGAAATCGTCATAGCTTCTTTGGACTTACTTGCCTTGGCATCTTTTCTTATCTCCTTCTTAGGATCTTTCTTGTCACGTGGATCACTTGGTAAGTAACTCCCATGCCTTGCAATTTGGAGCTCCAAGTCATGAACACGTGTCGCTATTTCTTCGAATGAGTGAGACATGTTAGCTTGGAGATTATAGAGTAATCCCCAATGCATGCTTTGTACACACATGTTGATGGAAGATGCTTCGCTTATTCGTTCGTTGCAATTAAGCACGAAGTTCCTCCAACGTTCAATATACTTCACAATGGGCTCTTCCTTGCTTTGTTTTGTTCGAGCAAGTTTTGGAAGGCTGACAGTTCGTCGGGTGCTGTAGAAGCGTGTTAGAAACTCTCGCTCAGGCTGATCCCAACTGTCAATTGACCCTGCCAGTAAGTCCGTGTACCATTCAAATGTAGAACCTTTGAGGGAGCGTACGAACTGCTTCACCATAGTGTCATTGTAAGTACCTGCATTGTTACAAGTCTCAATAAAATGGGCAACATGTTACTTTGGGTTGTCTTTTCCATCAAAACACTGAAATTTTGGAGGTTGATAACCGAGTGACATCTTTATTTCGTCGATTTGACGACTATAGGGCTTGGCATACACCAGTGAAGATTGCAATTAACCACTATACCGGGCACGAATGGTGTCTGCAATTATCTGTTGAAGTTGTTGGACGGACAGAGAGCCAACGGAGAGTTGAATGGTGTCACGCAACACGTTTTGAACAACTGTCCGATCGTGCATATCTTGCTTTTGTTGGCGCTCTTGGACTTCTAACTCTTTGGCCTTGAAAGATCCTGAATTTTCCTGATCTTCTTTAGTCGATGGATTTTGCGACTCTAGCCTATGTGTGAGTGCAGCAATCTGTGCATCTTTGTCTGCCAATGACTTCGTTAATTTTTCAATGGCTAAAGCCATTTGTTGAATTCGGTCATCTGAGCCCGACGCCGCTTCTGTGACCATCATTGGCTCAATTGATTCTTCAGATGAGACATCATCTTCCCACTTTTGCTGAGAAGTGGCATGAGAGGATCCGACAAGGATCTACCACCGGAATGGAGCCCGAACGAGAACTTTTTGCTGAACTCATGGTTTTTTCTGTCGAATGAGAGTTTGGTTTTTTGAAGGCAATTTTCACTTTGCCTTTGTTGGAGAACTTCTTTAGTGGTGTGACCAGTTGAGTTTTCCCAGTTTTTGTTTGGGCCCTGGTCGCATGGAAGAGTTCGGTAAGTGTCTCTTCAAGACGAGTTATAGTTTGTTTCGCCTTTTCACCTGCCATTGCTGATGTAGTAGTTGAAATTTGAAGATTTTGGGATCAAAAGATGAGAGGAGAAGAAGGTCCCACTGGGCGTGCCAAGAAATTTGTACGACGAAATCTCGTGTATTAAAATACAGAAATCGTTACAAATTGTATTTTGATAAATACAAGTGATGTTGACCTTCTTGTAATTGCAAAATCCTCTGATTAATGACCTGAATATTTGAAAACGAGAGGTCACGTAGCTTGAATCCTGGTCTTCAAGAATTTGTTGAAATTTTGATTTGTCGAGACTTTACTTGTTCAGAACTTGAACTTCGGGGCTTAGACTTGGATTTGAATTTGATTTGATTTGAAGAAGACTTTGATCTCTTTGGACTTGGCGTGAACCTGTTTGATTCG
Source organism: Olea europaea var. sylvestris (assembly GCF_002742605.1). Lineage (NCBI taxonomy): Eukaryota > Viridiplantae > Streptophyta > Magnoliopsida > Lamiales > Oleaceae > Olea > Olea europaea. Next base: position 324,100 of record NW_019235250.1, read on the forward strand.
AAGAAGATTTTAATTTTCTTGGAGTTCACCGAATTTGGATTTGAGACGAATTCTTCCCTTCTTTTGGTCTTGGAATTTTTTCAGCACTTCGTGGCATTCTCTGCTTTTTTTTTTCTTGCTTGCTTTCTGTGCCCCGTCTTATGGACCATTCGTCTTATTTATAGGGGAGGATTCATGCTAATTTTGGTAATTACTCAATTATATTTAATCAAAAGAGATTATTGAGTAACTATAGTTTTATTTATTTGTTTGTTTATTTATTTAAAATGTGGTATGAGATTTTGGATTTTTATGAACTTTAGTAGACTTAAGATTTAAGTGGGCTAATGATTTAAATCGACCTAATCCATTTTATTTTATTTACTTATTATTTTTTTATGTTTACAAACAAGAAATTTGTACGACGAAATCTCGTGTATTAAAATACAAAAATCGTTACAAATTGTATTTTGATAAATACAAGTGATGTTGACATTCTTGTATTTGCAAAATTGTAAAATCCTTTGATTAATGATCTGAATATTTGATGACGAGAGGCCACGTGACTTGAATCATAGTCTTCAAGAATTTGTTGAAAATTTAATTTGTCGAGACTTGACTTGTTCAGAACTTGAACACTGGGGTTTAGACTTGGACTTGAATTTGATTTGATTTGAAGAAGACTTTGATCTCCTTGGACTTGGCGTGAACCTGTTTGATTCGAAGAAAATTTTAATCTTCTTGGGGTTCACCAGATTTGGATTTGAGAGGAATTCTTCCCTTCTTCTGGTCTTGGAATTTCTTCAGCATTTCGTGACGTTCTCTGCTTTTTTTCTTGCTTGCTTTCTGTGCCCCATCTTATGGACCATTGGTCTTATTTATAGGGGAGGATTCGAGCTAATTTTGGTAATTACTCAATTATATTGAATTAAAAAAGATAATTGAGTAATTATAGTTTTATTTATTTGTTTGTTTATTTATTTAAAATGTGGTATGGGCTTTTGGATTTTTATAAACTTTAGTAGACTTAAGATTTAATTGGACTAATGACTTAAATCGACCTAATCCATTTTATTTTATTTACTTCTTCATAAATTTAAATCATGATGGGGTTTGAGGAAACCTTCTTGACCT
>NW_019235250.1:328945-331475 GCF_002742605.1 Olea europaea var. sylvestris
TTTATGATTTATTAGACGATTTCAAAGTATTGGTGGGATATTTTTAGGGCTAGACATGGTCCAATTCGGTTCAGTTCTAGTTACTTGAAATTTTCAAGTATTAGTAAGTAGAATGTTGAGTCCAAATTTAATTATGGTACCGTTCGAGTTCGGTTCTATTCAGTTCATTTCGTTTCAATTCGCTCCCCGAGTTTCGTACTATAATTAATTTTTTTAATATTTACAAAGTTTTATTAATTCAACTAATAACATGTTCAATTTTAACTCTTACAAAATAACGTAGTTCAATTTTATGTGTCTTTTGCGTATCTCTTTGCTGAGTACCTTATAGATCTGATTGTTAAAATCACAAGAAAAAGTAGATAGCAAGCTCACAATAATTAAGAGAGGCTTTGTCGAGTTTCAATTCAATTTCTGCAGAATGATAGAAATGACATTACGATAGAATAACATATTTGAATAAAAATTAGGTCAATTTGATTAAGTTGGGTTTGAACTGAAAATTAGAAATGGAAAAAAATCATATTTTTGAGTTTGAACTAAATTAATTAATTAGCAAAATTATTTAGAAAAAATAAAATAATTAGGCTTATTTAAAAAAATTAAAGAGATTCGATTATTATTCGATTTTTCGATTTTTGATCTAGAATCGAGAATCGAACTAAACCCGTTGGTTATCGATTCTGATACTCGTTCGGGTATTTAATTTAAGAAGAACCGCTCAATTCATTTCAGGTCAAATTCAGTTAGTTTGGTTCGGGGGTTTTGTCCTGTCCTAAATATCTTCAAGTAACACCAATCGAGTTTTCTAATAATATAAGAAACATTCGTGAAGACATCCCAACACCAAAGATTCATAGATGTACCCGACTTCCAATTCATAGATTCGTAGATGTCTATACCCGACATCCATTCCACCCTTCAACAAAGAGAAATTGAATGGACGATCTGGAGCTAATCACAGTTATCGAGATTTGCTTTCCAAGGATATTACAATGGGTTAATGCTTATTGTACAGAAAAAAAGTGCCAGTATTTTTACAGATGTGTCTGAGATTAGGTGAATTAAAATATTGCAAAAAATAATCCATCCACCCTGCATGTGTGTATTCTGTAAGAGTTATGTATAATAATTTCTGTACGAGTAGCATTGCTCATTACTATGACACGATGAATAAAAAAACATGTTAGGTATATAATATGTCACACCATATTCTGAATAAATGCTCGAATGCTTTTACTTACTGATATTATTTGTTATAATCTTCTAATGTACCCTCGAGTTCTTGGCAACTGGATTTTTTTTCGCTATTATTGTATTGTGCTGGTTTGTGACTTGACAATAATTTTACTCGTTACACAGCAAAGTTGATTTTGAAATTCTCATAATCTGGCATGTCTCGAGACTAAAAGAATGCTGCTTAATGTATAATTTTTTTTATTCTTGTCTTAAGGCTCCTACAATTGTATACAACTTCAATAAATAAATAGTTGTAATGATAAGTTAAATACAGTGAATACCAAATGTTCGTATCAAGGATAAAAAATATAAAAAGAAAAGGGACGAAAAGTAAGACAATTCCAACTAATTTATGAACGTCTTTCACATTGAGAAATGAATTTCTCTCGTATTTACATACACTTATTTTTAACATTATCCAAATAACGTGCAACACTCATTCATTCCACTAGTCATTCATACAAAGCTGCACTGCTTCCCAAGAGATAATGCTTCAAGAGTCTCAACGATTTGATTTTCAAATTACATAACCTAAAATAAGTGAAAGAGTGCCAAAAATCGGATTTAAACTATGAATAGACGCCATGGCACCAATTTTGGCTTCAAAGCTGTTACGGGCAATGTTCTAAATAGTATACCTTGGCGCTCATCGAGGCACAAATCGTGGCAAAAAGGTTTCGCCTAGGACCTATGCTGTAATATCTCAAAAATACGTACAAAATTTTATGGTCCCGTTTGATAGTAATTTTTCATCCAAAAAAAAATGATTTTTTTGATCGTTATTTTACTATTTCAGCCGTCATTTTTTACTTCTTCACTTACATATGACTCCCACTTTTATTCCTAACGATCAAAAAATCAATTATCAAAATCACAACAAACGGGCCCTATGAGGTATAAATACAATTTTTGAAATTTTATGGTAACTTAGCAACTTTACCATTTTATAGGGACTTTGTGCTAATAATCCTAATGATTGAAAATACGAGTTTTAACGAAATTACAATTTAATATTTGGATATCAATTGAATTATTATCGGATATTTAATATGAAATCGTTTAGATAAATTTAAAATTTTAACATATTTATATTATAATCTTATCCTCATGTAATTGTTGACACATAAAAATTCAGCCCAAATCAAACGGCCCAAGGAATGAAACCCAATTGGAGGATCCCCAAATCAGATAGTCCAAAGAACGAAGCTCAATCAGACAATTCAGGATGAAGGCCCAAATAGGGAGACCCATGAACGCGGTAACACCATCGCCCAAACTTGCAAGTCGCCCA
>NW_019235251.1:0-2252 GCF_002742605.1 Olea europaea var. sylvestris
TATTTAGAACGCTTAGAGAGTCGACGGACGAAGAATCGAGCGTAACTTTTGCACACGGTGTCCGCTTTAGGCCCATAACAAGTCTTTGGAAATGTAGCGACCGTTTTGGATTGAACTCACCACTTCGTCGTGACGTAGGAGGGATTTTAGCGATTTTTCAAAAGAATGAGCACTTGCATATTTAGAACGCTTGGAGAGTCGGCGGACGAAGAATTGAACGTAACTTTTGTATACAGTGTCCGTTTTGGGCCCATAAGAACTTTTTGGAAATGTAGCGACCGTTTTGATTTGAACTCACCACTTCATCGTGACATACGAGGGATTTTGGCCATTTTTTGAAAGAATGAGCACTTGCATATTTGGAATGCTTGGATTGTTGGCGTACGAAGAATTTAGTACAACTTTTGCACAAGATGCCCGTTTTGGGCACATAAGTACTTTTTGGAAACGTAGCGACCATTTTGGATTGAACTCACTACTTAGTCGTGACGTATTAGGGATTTCGGCCATTTTTCGAAAGAATGAGCACTTGCATATTTGGAACGCTTGGATTGTCGGCGTACGAATAATTGAGCGTAACTTTTGCACACGGTGTCCGTTTTGGGCCCATAAGTACTTTTTGGAAATGCAGCGATCCTTTTGGATTGAACACACAACATCATCTTGCCGATTTTGCCGATTTTTTGAAAGAATGAGAACTTTCATATTTAGAACGCTTGGAGAGTCGGCGGACTAAGAATTGAGCGTAACTTTTGCACACGGTGTCCGTTTTCGGCCCACAAGAACTTTTTGGAAATGTAGCGACCGTTTTGGATTGAACTCACCACTTTGTCATGACGTACGAGGGATTTTAGCCATTTTTCGAAAGAATGAGCGCTTGTGTATTTAAAACGCTTGGAGAGTCGGCGGACGAAGAATTGAGCGTAACTTTTGTACATGGTGTCTGTTTTTGGCCCATAAGAACGTTTTTGGAAATGTAGCAACCGTTTTAGGTTGAACTCACCACTTCGTCGTGACGTATTAGGGATTTTGGCCATTTTTCGAAAGAATGAGCACTTGCATATTTGGAACGCTTGGAGAGTCGACGGACGAAGAATTGAGCGTAACTTTGGCACACGGTGTCCGTTTCGGGCCCACAAGTACTTTTTGGAAATGCTGCGACCGTTTTGGATTCAACTCCCCACTTCGTCGTGACGTATGAGGGATTTCGACCATTTTTCAAAAGAATGAGCACTTGCATATTTGGAACGCTTGGAGAGTCGACGGACGAAGAATTGAGCGTAACTTTGGCACACGGTGTCCGTTTCGGGCCCACAAGTACTTTTTGGAAATGCTGCGACCGTTTTGGATTCAACTCCCCACTTCGTCGTGACGTATGAGGGATTTCGACCATTTTTCAAAAGAATGAGCACTTGCATATTTGGAACGCTTGGAGAGTCGACGGACGAAGAATTGAGCGTAACTTTTGCACACGGTGTCCGCTTTGGGCCCATAAGAAGTTTTTGGAAATGTAGCGACCGTTTTGGATTCAACTCACCACTTCGTCGTGACGTATGAGGGATTTTGGCGATTTTTCGAAACAATGGGCTCTTGCATATTTAGAACGCTTGGAGAGTCAGCAGACTAAGAATTGAGCGTAACTTTTGCACACGGTGTCCGTTTTCGGCCCACAAGAACTTTTTGGAAATGTCGCGACCGTTTTGGATTGAACTCATCACTTCGTCGTGACGTATTCGGAATTTTGGCCATTTTTCGAAAGAATGAGCACTTGCATATTTGGAATGTTTGGATTGTCGGTGTATGAAGAATTGAGCGTAACTTTTGCACACGGTGCCCGTTTTAGGCCCATAAGTACTTTTTCGAAATGTAGTGACCGTTTTGGATTGAACTCACTACTTCATCGTGACGCACGAGGGATTTTGGCCATTTTTCGAAAGAATGAGCGCTTGTGTATTTGGAACGCTTGGAGAGTCGGTGGACGAAGAATTGAGTGTAACTTTTGCACACGGTGTCCGCTTTGGGCCCATAAGAAGTTTTTGGAAATGTAGCGACCGTTTTGGATTGAACTCACCACTTCGCCGTGACGTCCGAGGGATTTCGGTGATTTTTCGAAAGAATGAGCTCTTTCATAAACAGAACGCTTGGAGAGTCAGCGGACTAAGAATTGACCGTAACTTTTGCACACGGTGTCCATTTTTGGCCCACGAGAACTTTTTGGAAATGTAGCGACCGTTTTGGATTGAACTCACCAC
>NW_019235252.1:0-2252 GCF_002742605.1 Olea europaea var. sylvestris
CTCAAGATCCTAAGTCAGCAAATCAAAACATTGCTACATAAGTATGTCATCGAAACTTAGTAATGCCAAATTGCCCTTATTTTTGGCTTAACACAGCGAGTAGTATCAATAAAAAAATTGACTCTTCAATTTTGAATCACGTGACTTCAAAGTTCCCAACAATTAGGAAGAGATCAGTTTGAACTTACTCATTTCAGAGAAATATGACCAACAAAAGAAAATTTGATAAATTTACATTAACACTCGCAATTTAGTCATATTTGAGAATAAGATTGTCTCATAGAACTTACCAAAACTAATGTTCAAGCACTAGAATCTATATATTTTTTTGGTACTTAAGTTCTTGATCCTCTATTATTTACAGTGACATAACCCTGACTAAGTCTACTATTGCAAAATCTTATTGTGTCAAATATTATCTCATTTGGCATATCATCACCTTTATAAAAGTAAACTACAATAAATTTTGACACAATGATCTATTAGAATTTAGACACAAATTCATTCTTAATCAATGCCCATTTATTCACATTTTATGTAACTCACGAACATGATAGTTCAACATTAGGTATAGAATTGAAATTTCTCTATGTTTCCAATCATAATCCAAAATTCTAATGTTTCACTATCACAAACTTAATTTCATAATGCAAAATTTCATAAGTTCTAGGTGAAATTTATGTTAATTCTTCAAACCTTAGAACTTCCACTCGATTGTGGATCAAATATTTCTAGGCAAGATTTCTCTAAATCTTTCAATCATTGAACTATTACTCAACTGATAATCAGTAGGTCTAAATAAGAATTTAAATAATTCTACTGATCTTACATTTTCAATAATCCATGAACTAACATATATCATGTAATTGATAATTTGATAATATGCAATAGGAGCATAAACGTGTAAATTTATCCAATTATAACATGCATCATGATATCCCTATTTAACTCTTTCTAAAAATAATTCCAAATATAATAGAAGAATAAATGTCGAATTCTTTAAGTTTTATTATACAGGTTCTCAGCCTCAACATTGTCAGTATTATAACATTGTCATAACGAATGGAAAGTGACATAAGAATGCTTATAATATTCTTATCACCAAAAAATATATCCCAAAAGTATAGCATTAGCAATACTTTTAGATGCTTCATGTGTTCTATTATGTTATATTTCAGATCCATTTATTAATTTCAATAAGTATGTATCTTTTGAACACATGTACTCTTTTAGTATTCTATCTTAAAATGCTAAAAATTTGCATGAACCTAGTTGCATCAGACCAAATACAAGAAAAAGGATAACGTCATAATGGATCACACAATCACGACAAGACCAACACCACTTTAGAATATGGGAGCAATTACTCTTTAAAATAAGAAAATTTTGACGTTAAAATCGTATTTTTTCGATTTAAAAAAATATTAACGAACGGATGGAGGCAAAATCCTTCAAAGTCTATTTCAATCTAAAAATGAGAGTATTTTAAAGATTCACTCTCACTATGTATTAGAATCCTTAGACAAATACTTTTGATTTATTATAAAAATCTTCAGATTTTGATTAAGTGAAAAAATAATTATTACGTATTCATAAAACATATTTTAAACTTTATATACTTAAAAAGTATCTGAACCATTTGAAAATTTTGTGTTAAATCCAGAATATTTATTTAGGGATTCTAATACCAATTGGGAGTTTTTTATTAATTCTTTCAAGTAGAGGCGATCAACAGTGCCTTTGGTCCCATTTCTCTTCTTTGTTCCACTAATTTCGACGTTCTGAGTTCAATGGTATAGCCAAATTTGAAAAATTTCATACTTAATATTGTGTTTGACACAACAACACATTGAATTGAGAGTGAAGAGGGAAAAATATGTCCATCTTCTCAATTTTTCTAAATTTTTAAAATTTAATCCAAACTACAAGACTTTATAACTTCTTCATTTTAAATCCAAATTTAGAGTTCTTTCTATGATTGGAAAGATCGTTGAAATATCTTTCTAACCAATTCAATCTTGTTGCATGAAATTAGTAATATTATCCATGAATATATTGACCAATATAATAGAGAAGTAAAGATAGTAAATACCGGTACCACGAAGGAAGATTCGAGCTCATATTGGTCATGGGTTGAGATGGAAATTGATTTCATGCATGCTCCACTTGGCTCGGGAGGGATATAGCTTGGTTGGTGAATAACCAAATTCCAATTGACTAAAATCCTTATGATAAATCAAACTTTTTTTTTT
>NW_019235253.1:0-2251 GCF_002742605.1 Olea europaea var. sylvestris
TTAGCAATTCGCTGAAAATGATCAAACCCGAAGTTATCATGAAATAAAAAACCACTTTTCATTATTTCGATTCCAATCGAATTAGACTAGCAATTAGCTGAAAACGAACAAACCCGAAGTCATCATGAAATCAAAGACTACTTTTCATTGGCTCAATTCCGATCGAATTAGACTAGCAATTCGTTAAAAATGAACAAACTCGAAGTTATGATGAAATTAAAAACTAATTTTCATTCGCTCGATTCCAATCAAATTAGACTAGCATTACGCAAAAGACGAACAAACCCGAAGTTATCATGAAATCAAAAACCACTTTTCAATGGCTCGATTCCAATCGAATTAGATGAGCAATTCGCTGGAAACGAACAAACCCGAAGATATCATGAAATCAAAAACTGATTTTCATTAGCAAGTTCCGAAAATGATCAAATCCGAATTTATCATGAAATCAAAACCACATTTCATTGGCTCGATTCCAATCGAATTATACTAGCAATTAGCCAAAAATGAACAAATACGATGTTATCATGAAATCAAAAACCACTTTCCATTGGCTCGATTCCAATTGAATTATGAAATCGAAAACAACTTTTCATTTGCTCGATTCCAATTTAATTAGAATAGCAATTTGCCGAAAACAATCAAACACGAAGTTATCATGAAATCGAAAACCACTTTTCATTGGCTCGATTCCAATCCAATTGGACTAGAAATTTTTTGAAAATGATCAAACCCAAAGTTGTCATGAAATTGAAAGCCACTTTTCATTGGCTCGAGTCCAATCGAAATAGATTAGCAATTCGTCGAAAATGATCAAACCCGAAGTTATCATGAAATAAAAAACCACTTTTCATTCGCTCGATTCCAATCGAATTAGACTAGCAATTTGTCGAAAACGATCAAACCCGAAGTCATCATGAAATAAAAAACAACTTTTCATTGGGTCGATTCCAATCGAATTAGACTAGCGATTCGACAAAACCAAACCAACCCGAAGTTATCATCAAATCAAAAACAATTTTCATTGGCTCGATTCCAATCGAATTAGACTAGCAACTTGCCGAAAATGATCAAACCCGAAGTTTTCATGAAATCGAAAACCACTTTTCATTGACTCGATTCCAATAGAATTGGACTAGCAATTCGTCGAAAATGATCAAACCCGAATTTATCATGCAATCAAAAACCACTTTTCATATGCTCGATTCCAATCCAATTCGACTAGCATTATGCAAAAATGAATGAAACCGAAGTTTTCATGAAATCAAAAACCACTTTTCATTAGCACGATACCCATCGAATTAGAATAGCAATTTCTGAAAATGATCAAATTCGAAGTTGTAATGAAATCAAAACCAATTTTAATTGGCTCAATTCCAATCGAATTAGACTAGCAATTTTCGAAAGTGATCAAATTTAAAGTTGTCATGAAATCGAAACAACATTTCATTGGCTCGATTCCAATTGAATTAGACTAGCAATTCACCAAAAATGAACAAACCCGATGTTATCATGAAATCAAAAACCCCTTTTCATTGGATCGATTCCAATCGAATTATGAAATCGAAAACCACTTTCATTCGCTCAATTCCAATCAAATTAGACTAGCAATTTGCCGAAAACAATCAAACCGAAGTTATCATGAAATCGAAAACACATTTCATTGGCTCGATTCCAATCGAATTAGAATAGCAATTTTTCGAAAACGATCAAATCTCGAAGTTATCATGAAATCGAAAGCCACCTTTCATTGGCTCGAATCCAATAGAAATAGATTAGCAATTTGTCGAAATGATCAAACCCGAAGTTATCATGAAATAAAAAACCACTTTTCATTCGCTGGATTCCAATCGAATTAGACTAGCAATTAGCCAAAAATGAACCAACCCAAAGTTATCATGAAATCAAAAACCACTTTTCATTGGCTCGCTTCCAATAGAATTCGACTAGCAATTCGTCAAAAATGAAAAAATCCAAAGTTATCATGAAATCAAAAACTACTTTTCGTTGGCTCGATTCCAATCGAATTAGACTAGCATTACGCAAAAAATGAACAAACTTGAAGTTATCATGAAATCAAAAACCACTTTTCATTGGCTCGATACCAATTGAATTAGAATAGCAATTTCCGAGAATGATCAAATTCGAAGTTATCATGAAATCAAAACCACTTTTCATTGGCTCGATTCCAATCGAATTATACTAGCAATTTTCGAAAATGATCAAATTCGAATTTATCATGAAATCAAAA
>NW_019235254.1:0-2251 GCF_002742605.1 Olea europaea var. sylvestris
CTGTTCCTAATTGACATTGACACGGCAAATGGTACACGGAGTTGTTGCAAAGTTGTTCTACTTAAAATATGATAAATTACTCAGCACAGAAAGTTCACCTGTATATTTGCAGTTATTAAAGAAATAAGCAATGTAGCATCCATAGACTTAGTATGACATTAGATTTCAGAAGAGTCGGTGTTTGAATATGTTCAAGTAACCTAAATTATTAAAACATTGAGATGCATTACCAGACTCCACCGTCAGCATGTTTTAGTTCTAGATAATGATGCACCTAGTTCATTCATTCCATTCACAATTTCAGGTTCAAAGCAAAAGTTCCATTCATCAAAATGCAATCAAATCTTTCTATAGTAACGGGAGTGAGTGCAAGGCCCAAAAAACGTGGTTCTTAGTCCCATAGGTCTAGAGCACATTCACGTCAAGAACATACCACCTATTTACTCACCTGTCTTATTCGGTATGTTGGCACAGAGAAAGTCTTCCAGTTGTGAGGCTTCAAAGAATAGTGAGGCTTTAGGAACTTGTCATTAAATACTTTCGGCCCACATGAGCTAAAAATGTGAATCTACCTTATAACTAGTCATGTCCATACATGTTTTTTACCGCGTCTAAAGACTACAAACCCCATGACAATGAAATTGAACCTCTATGCTTGTAGTCATCATATATACATATATATATATATTCAGTTGGAAGATAACAAATACACAACAATTTTTTTTTTTTTCTTTTGATTGGAACGGGTGAATTACACGGCACGCATTCATCGATAATATATATTACAAATCATGAAACTGAGCAAGCATAAACTTTTGTCCTTGGGTCCAAATACGAATTCAGTTGGAATAAGACTGCTAATTTCAATTGATTTCCATTAAAGCCTATTTGTTTATCCACCAAATTGATAAGAGCAACAAACACACATTGTCATGCACATACAATAAGAAATTTTACCACGATCAAGTCAAATGTGACTCTAAATCCAAATTACACAAAAGTAATAAATATTTACCTAACATCGGGCGAGGGTCTATTAGAGGCAGAACAAGTAACTGAGAAGGACTCCCGACTCTGACGTCGTTGTATCGAACTGGTATCTGTGGAGATGGAGTTGAATTTACTGCAATTGATTAGGCTGGAAACTCCCGGACATTTCACCGTGGGATGGCAATTGGGGAACGCAATTGCTATAGTGGACAGCCGGACCACCGCGGCCATGGCTTTTCACCGCCGAGCAGCAACTCTGAGGGTGTTATTTTGGGTTCACAAGTTGTGATATTTTGAACGATGGGTTTACGTACAGCCACGGTGTTCTCAAATACCCCAAGGTTCATAAAAATATTACAATCTTTTTAAGAGACTTGATATGTAGCGAAGCCAAATTTTTGGTGCACACATGGTCGCCGCCAAATCAATAGCTATCTATTAATCAATGGATGATACTAATAAGACGAAAATCTATTCATTCGACAAATTGAAATTGAAATTTCGAAATTACCTTGTACAAAATCAAACTTTATATTATACACATGCCAACTCAAACACAGAATTTTAGTGTAAATGTAAAATTTAATTCTAAATATTTAATTGTTAGAATGGGTGAAAAAACGAGTCTTTGATGGTCAAATATTGAATTTCGTAGATTTGTGTTGAGTTAGTAGGCCAAATCTCGAGTTTGTTATAGAACCTAGAATTTGCTATGCAACATTTGAGTACTATACAAATCACGAGTTTGCATTACTTCCTAACTTCAAGTGTACATAGTTTTTGATTCACGACTAGAATCACATTATTTCTTTGCGTTGAACTCTAAAATCATTTATCTTTATGATGATATATTATTTATTTGGCGAATGTCTATATAACAAAAGTTATAGCCCCAATTTGGTGAGAATTAAAATCAGATTTTTAGTAGATTTCAATAAAAGCAAATGAAATGTTAATAAAAAATTGTGGGTCTCATAAACTGTATGTTTAAAATTAATTATTAACCTTTTAACTCAAATAAAAATCTGAATTTTAATTTCTACCAAACAGGGACATAAACTAACTTCCTCACATCCTTTATAAGTAGATTCTACTTTTTGCCTATTTTGGTCCTTCTTGTCCAAACTTCCTTTTTCTTTGACATAATTTCAATTTCGAATATAACAGTAGGAACAGATCCGATCCACTACAAAATTAAGGATTCTACAGTTTAAAGTTTATTTGAAATTCGAAATTTCACAACATTTCAAGATTCTTGAAC
>NW_019235255.1:0-2251 GCF_002742605.1 Olea europaea var. sylvestris
CAAAGAACGCGCAAGAGCCAAGTCGAAGACATATTGCTATCAACATCTTTATATATTCATTAAAGAGTCACAATAAGGAAGAGTAACACGTTTAGGGGAAAATGCCATTTTTGCATAATCCAACCATGATCGAAGCTGTATAATGAACTGATTTCCTCGAACCCGAAAAAGAAAAAAACATTTACCAAAATCAATAAAACCTCTCGATAAATTCCTAAAAAAATTATTTTTCACCTTGTTCATCTGCTGAAATTCAAAACTTATACATTAAATTGAAGTTCACAAAATCACTTTGCACGCAAATATAAGCACACATACGCATAAAAAAAACACACACACACAGTGCATATATATATAATGTGAGTAAATATGACCTTTCCAGGAAGAAAATTGGACTCCATATCGACGGAAACAGAGTCGCTGGAGTCCCCCATTGGTTGGTACCCCCTCTCTTTCGACTTTCTCTCACTAAAAGCTCTCTCTCTCTCTCTCTCTCTCTCAAATTCGAGAAGCATTGGATTCGGCATCGACAATATATACAAATCCAGTCTCCCTCTCTCTCTCTTCTCCACATTGGCCATTATGTATTTTATATTTTTGTACGTACCAAATGTTTAGTAAATCGAGTTGACTCACAACGTTCACTGAGTCACCGACGCTTTCCTTAACCCGAGACACGATTGAAGTTTTAACTATAGTTAGAAGCCGACAGAATTTCTTTAAATAACTCAGATGCCCTTGTAACTTCTTTTTATTACTGATCTAGTCCTGTCACTTTTCTTTTCTTTCTTTATTTGAAAAGCACATTTGACTTTAGCTTATTGTCTTGTTTTGTTAATATATATTAGTATGTATATAAATATTTTAGCCTCAATTTGACAAATTTATAAATTATTTATAAATGATCAACCTTATTTTTAACTATGCGTTTCATTCAATTTACAAGTATTATCTACTACCTATTGCTATTTATTGACAAAATTAAATCGCCGATCAATTCTTTTGAAACCGAGGCTTTATCTTTAATGCATATGAATAATTAAACTTGAAAGAATGTTACGAGCTCACGAGAAAATTCTTGAACAAAATTTAATTTTTTTTTCCTTTCATATGTTTCTTTTCTAGACATCAAATATTTTCATATTACACTATGGACTTCTATTAAATCATAATCAAGTAAAATGTTATTTAGATGTGTTTGATGATGATTCAAAATAAGAGTGTGTGTATATTATGTGTCTCCTTCTTTAATTATGTAAGCATTGTTCAATTCAATATATAGAACATATTGCATGTGTTAATAAGTATAAACAGAGTTTTATTTGGATGAGGTTGATAAATGAATGGTTGTTAATACGTGTATCCGGTGTTATGGAAACCTAGGAAAAAGGGAAATTGTATTATTGGTCTCAAATTTGTTGTCCAAGTTTTAAGTTAGCCCTCAACTTGTAAAAAAAGCAAGTTAATTCACATCATATCAATATAGTTGTAAACCAATCCCTGGAGCCAATGTTCTAAAAAAGAGTCATGGGTGCGAAGCTATTCTTGCAGCCTAATCACATTTTACAATTTTTTACGCCTAGACTTCCCCTAGGCCCATGTAGGTTCATGAAGTCTTAAAGCTCGACCATACTGTCTAGTCATGTTTTACGCTTCTTAAAACACTATCTATAGCCCTAACATTACTAATTTTATGAAGGACAAAAGCAAAATTACAAGGGTAAAACTATTTAGGCAAAACTCTACCCTTCATAAAGTCAATTAAGTAAACGTTACACACAATTTAGTAGAGTTCTTAAAAAGTCATTGATGACCCCAAAAATGTTGCTAACACATACCAGACCCACCCGTGCACACGTGAGCCTAGTCCAATACGCTAAGACACGTGGACGGTCAAGAACTAGTAGTAAAAGGCAGTGTGGAAGCTACTCAAAGGTGGGGGGCGAGAACGTTCGAAATTTGGCGAGATGTTTGCATAACGATTGTACAATAATTACCAATCAATATTTGTAAAATACTTGTATGAATTCATGTATGTTGCAATAGAGTAAAATGTAAAGAATGTTGTATATGTTTTTGTGTTGAATCTTGCATTACCCTTGTGAGAGATGCATGAGGGAGTATTTATAGTATTACAATTTAGATCGTGACCCTTAGTTGGGAGTACTCATGGCCTCATCTCATAAGTTTACATATCAAATTATAGGTATCACATTTAATTTCGTAACCTGCTATACATTTATTAATCGGC
>NW_019235256.1:0-273 GCF_002742605.1 Olea europaea var. sylvestris
TCCCCGGCGCGATTTTTGTTTCCGATCAACCTGTCAAATTTTAGCCCATTCCGACACCGTCGCGAAAAATGACGAAATTGTCCACTGCACGGCTTTTGTTTCGGATCAACCTGCAAAATTTCAGCTGATTTCTACAACGTCGCGAAAAATGACGAAATTGCCCCCGGCGCGATTTTGTTTCCAATCAAGCTGCCAAATTTAAGCCCATTCCGACACCGTCGCGAAAAATGACGAAATTGCCCCCGGCGCGATTTTTTTTTCGATCGATCGGTT
>NW_019235256.1:723-996 GCF_002742605.1 Olea europaea var. sylvestris
GCGACACCGTCGGGAAAAATGACGAAATTGTCCCCGTCGCGATTTTTGTTTCCGATCAATCTGTCAAATTTTAGCCGATTCTGACAACGTCGTGAAAAATGACGAAATTGCCAACGGCGCAATTTTTGTATCCGATCAATCAGTCAAATTTTATTCCATTTCGACACCGTCGCGAAAAAAGGCAAAATTACCCCCGGCGCGATTTTTGTTCCCGATCAATCGGTCAAATTTTAGCCGATTCCGACACCGTCGTGAAAAATGACGAAATTGCCC
>NW_019235256.1:1434-1617 GCF_002742605.1 Olea europaea var. sylvestris
CGCGATTTTTGTTTCCGATTAATCTGTAAAATTTTAGCCGATTGCGACACTGTCGGGAAAAATGACGAAATTGTCCCCGGCGCGATTTTTATTTACGATCAATCATTCAAATTTCAGCCCATTCCGACACCGTCGCGAAAAATGACGAAATTGCCCCCGGCGCGATTTTTGTTTCCGATCAAT
>NW_019235256.1:2107-2251 GCF_002742605.1 Olea europaea var. sylvestris
TCGGCGCGATTTTTGTTTCCGATCAATCTGTCAAATTTTAGCCGATTTCGACACCGTCGCAAAAAATGACAAAATTGTCCCCGGCGCGATTTTTGTTTTCGATTAATCTGTTAAATATTAGCCGATTCCGACACCGTCGAGAAA
>NW_019235257.1:0-2251 GCF_002742605.1 Olea europaea var. sylvestris
AGTTACACTCAATTCTTCGTACGCCGACTATCCAAGCGATCCAAATATGCAAGTGCTCAGTCTTTCGAAAAATCGCTAAAATCCCTCATATGTCACGACGAAGTCATGAGTTCAATCCAAAACGGTCGCCACATTTCGAAAAAGTACTTATGGGCCCAAAACGGACACCGTGTGCGAAAGTTACGCTGAATTCTTTGTACGCCGACTATCCAAGCGTTCCAAATATGCAAGTGCTCATTCTTTCCAAAAATGGTCAAAATCCCTCATACGTCACAACGAAGTCTTAAGTTCAATCCAAAATGGTCGCTACATTTCCAAAAAGTACTTGTGGTCCCGAAACGGACACCGTGTGCAAAAGTTACGCTCAAATCTTCGTACGCCGACTATCCAAGCGTTCCAAATATGCAAGTGCTCATTGTTTTGAAAAATCACTAAAATCCCTCATACGTCACGATGAAGTGGTGAGTTCATTCCAAAACGGTTGCTACATTTCCAAAAAGTACTTATGGGCCCGAAACGGACGCCGTGTGCAAAAGTTACGCTCAAATCTTCGTACGCCGACTATCCAAGCGTTCCAAATATGCAAGTGCTCATTGTTTTGAAAAATCACTAAAATCCCTCATACGTCACGACGAAGTCGTGAGTTCAATCCAAAACGGTCGCTACATTTCCAAAAAGTAGTTATGGGCCCGAAACGGACACCGTGTGCAAAAGTTACGCTGAATTCTTCGTATCCCAACTATCCAAGTGTTCCAAATATGCAGGCACTCATTCTTTCAAAAAATGGCTGAAATCCCTCATGCGTCACGACGAAGTCGTGAGTTCAATCCAAAACGGTAGCTACATTTCCAAAAAGTACTTATGGGCCCGAAACGGACGCCGTGTGCAAAAGTTTCGCTCAAATCTTCGTACGCCGACTATCCAAGCGTTCCAAATATGCAAGCGCTCATTCTTTCGAAAAATGGCCGAAATCCCTCATATGTCACGACGAATCGTGAGTTCAATCCAAAACGTTCGCTACATTTCCAAAAAGTACTTATGGGCCCGAAACGGACACCGTGTGTAAAAGTTACGCTGAATTCTTCGTACGCTGACTATCCAAGCGTTCTAAATATGTAAGCGCTCATTCTTTCGAAAAATCGCCGAAATCCCTCATACGTCACGAAGAAGTCTTGAGTTCAATCCAAAACGGTCGCTACATTTCCAAAAAGTACTTACGGGACCAAAACGGACACCGTGGGCAAAAGTTACGCTCAATTTTTCGTACGCCGACAATCCAAACGTTCCAAATATGCAAGGGCTCATTCTTTCGAAAAATGGCTGAAACCCCTCATACGTCACGACGAAGTCGTGAGTTCGATCCAAAAGGGTCGCTACATTTCCAAAAAGTACTTATGGGCCCGAAACGGACACCGTGTGCAAAAGTTACGCTGAATTCTTCGTACGCCGACTATCCAAGCGTTCCAAACATGCAAAGGCTCATTCTTTCGAAAAATGGCTGAAACCCCTCATACGTCACGACGAAGTCGTGAGTTCAATCAAAAACGGTCGCTACATTTCCAAAAAGTACTTATGGGCCCGAAACGGACACCGTGTGCAAAAGTTACGCTCAATTCGTCGTACGCCGACTATCCAAGCGTTCCAAATATGCAAGCGCTCATTCTTTCGTAAAATCACCGAAATCCCTCGTACGTCACGAAGAAGTCTTGAGTCTAATCCAAAACGGTCACTACATTTCCAAAAAGTACTTATGGGCCTGAAACGGACACCGTGTGCAAAAGCTACGCTGAATTCTTCGTACGCCGACTATCCAAGCGTTCCAAATATGCAAGTGCTCATTCTATCAAAAAATCGCCAAAATCCCTCATACGTCACGAAGAAGTTATGAGTTCAATCCAAAACGGTCGCTACATTTGCAAAAAGTACTTATGGGCCCCAAACGGACAACGTGTGCAAAATTTACACTCAATTCTTCGTACGCCGACTATCCAAGCGATCCAAATATGCAAGTGCTCAGTCTTTCAAAAAATCGCTAAAATCCCTCATACGTCACGACGAAGTCGTGAGTTCAATCCAAAACGGTCGCCACATTTCGAAAAAGTACTTATGGGCCGAAAACGGACACCGTGTGCGAAAGTTACGCTGAAATCTTTGTACGCCGACTATCAAAGCGTTCCAAATATGCAAGTGCTCATTCTTTCCAAAAATGGTCGAAATCCCTCATACGTCACAACGAAGTCTTAAGTTCAAT
>NW_019235258.1:0-2251 GCF_002742605.1 Olea europaea var. sylvestris
AATCCCTTATACGTCACGACGAAGTGGTGAGTTCAATCCAAAACGGTCGCTACATTTCCAAAAAGTACTTGTGGACCCAAAACTGACACCGTTTGCAAAAGTTACGCTCAATTCTTCGTACGCCGACTCTCCCAGCGTTCCAATTATGTAAGTGCTCATTCTTTCGAAAAATGGCCGAAATCACTCGTACGTCACAATGAAGTCGTGAGTTCAATCCAAAACGGTCGCTACATTTTCGAAAAGTACTTTTGGGGCCTAAACGGACGCGATTTTGCAAAAGTTATGCTCAATTCTTCGAACGCGACAATCCAAGCGTTCGAAATATAAAAGTGTTCATTCTTCCGAAAAATGGCCGAAATCCCTCAGACGTCACGACGAAGTTGTGAGTTCAATCCAAAATGGTCGCTACATTTCTGAAAAGTACTTATGGGGCCAAAACGGACGCCGTTTGCAAAAGTTACGCTCCATTCTTCGTACGCCGACTCTCCAAGCGTTCCAAATATGCAAGTGCTCATTCTTTTGAAAAATGGTCAAAATCCCTCATACATCACGACGAAGTGGTGAGTTCAATCCAAAACAGTCGCTACATTTCTGAAAAGTACTTATGGGGCCAAAACGGACGTCGTTTGTAAAAGTTGCGCTCAATTCTTCGAACGCCGACAATCCAAGCGTTCCAAATATAAAAATGCTCATTCTTCCAAAAAATGGCTAAAATCCCTCATACGTCACGACGAAGTGGTGAGTTCAATCCAAAACGGTTGCTGCATTTCCAAAAAGTACTTATGGGCCCAAAACGGACGCCGTTTGCAAAAGTTACGCTCAATTCTTCGAACGCCGACAATCCAAGCGTTCCAAATATAAAAGTGCTCATTCTTTTGAAAAATGACCCTAATCACTTATACGTCACGACGAAGTCGTGAGTTCAATCCAAAATGGTCGCTACATTTCCAATAAGTACTTATGGGCCAAAAATGGACACCGTGTGCAAAAGTTACGCTCAATTCTTCGAACGCCGACAATCCAAGCGTTCCAAATATAAAAGTGCTCATTCTTTTGAAAAATGACCCTAATCACTTATACGTCACGACGAAGTCGTGAGTTCAATCCAAAATGGTCGCTACATTTCCAATAAGTACTTATGGGCCAAAAATGGACACCGTGTGCAAAAGTTACGCTCAATTCTTCGAACGCCGACTCTCCAAGCGTTCCAAATATGTAAGTGCTCATTCTTCCGAAAAATGGCCGAAATTCCTCATACGTCACGACGAAGTGGTGAGTTCAATCCAAAACGGTCGCTACATTTCTGAAAAGAACTTATGGGGCCAAAACAGACGCCGTTTGCAAAAGTTACGCTCAATTCTTCCTACGCCGACTCTCCATGCGTTCCAAATATTCAAGTGCTCGTTCTTTCAAAACATGGCCGAAATCACTGGTACGTCATGATGAAGTCGTGAGTTCAATCCAAAACAGTCGCTACATTTTCAAAAAGTACTTATGGGGCCAAAACGGCCGCCGTTTGTAAACGTTACGTTCAATTTTTCGAACGCCGAAAATCCAAGCGTTCGAAATATAAAAGTGCTCATTCTTCCAAAAAAAGGCTGAAATCCCTCATACGTCACGACGAAGTGGTGAGTTCAATCCAAAACGGTCGCTACATTTCTGAAAAGTACTTATGGGGCCAAAACGGACGCCGTTTCCAAAAGTTACGCTAAATTCTTCGAACGCCGACAATCCAAGCGGTCCAAATATAAAAGTGCTCATTCTTCCAAAAAATGGCTAAAATCCCTCGTACGTCACGACGAAGTGGTGAGTTCAATCCAAAAAACGGTCGCTACATTTCTGAAAAGTACTTATGGGGCCAAAACGGACGCCGTTTGCAAAAGTTACGCTCAATTCTTCGAACGTCGACAATCCAAGCGTTCCAAATATAAAAGTACCCATTCTTTCGAAATATGACCCTAATCACTTATACATCACGACGAAGTCGTGAGTTCAATCCAAAACGGTCGCTACATTTCCAAAAAGTACTTATGGGCCGAAAATGGACACCGTGTGCAAAAGTTACGCTCAATTCTTCGAACGCCGACTCTCCAAGCATTCCAAATATGTAAGTGCTCATTCTTCCGAAAAATGGCCGAAATCCCTCATATGTCACGACGAAGTGGTGGGTTCAATCCAAAACGGTCGCTACATTTCTGAAAAGTACTTATGGGGCCAAAACAGACGCCGTTTGCAAAAGTTACGCTCAATT
>NW_019235259.1:0-2251 GCF_002742605.1 Olea europaea var. sylvestris
GACAGTTTTGGATTGAACTCACCACTTCGTCGTGACGTATGGGGGATTTGGGCCATTTTTCGAATGAATGACCACATGCATATTTGGAACGCTTGATTGTCAGCGTACGAAGAATTGAGCGTAACTTTTACACACGGTGTCCGTTTTGGGCCCATAAGTACTTTTTGGAAACGTAGCAACCGTCTCGGATTTAACTCACCACTTCGTCGTGACGTACGAGTGATTTTGGCCATTTTTCGATGGAATGAGTACTTGCATATTTAGAACGCTTGGAGAGTCGGCGGACAAAGAAATGAGCGTAACTTTCGCACACGGTGTCCGTTTTGGGCCCATAAGAACTTTTTGGAAATGTAGCGACCGTTTTGGATTGAACTCACCACTTCGTCGTGACGTACGAGGGATTTTGGCCATTTTTCGAAAGAATGACCACTTGCATATTTGGAACGCTTGGATTGTCGGCGTACGAAGAATTGAGCGTAACTTTTGTACACGGTGTCCGTTTTGGGCCCATAAGTACTTTTTGGAAACGTATCGACCGTTTTAGATTGAACTCACCACTTCGTCGTGACGTACGAGTGATTTTGGCCATTTTTCGATGGAATGAGCACTTACATATTTAGAACGCTTGGAGAGTCTGTCGACGAAGAATTGAGCGTAACTTTCGCACACGGTGTCCGTTTTGGGCCCATAAGAACTTTTTGGAAATGTAGCGACCGTTTTGGATTGAACTCACCACTTCATCGCGACGTATGGGGGATTTCGGCCATTTTTCGAATGAATGCCCACATACATATTTGGAACGCTTGGATTGTCGGCGTACGAAGAGTTGAGCGTAACTTTTGCACACGATGTCCGTTTTGGGCAGATAAGTACTTTTTGGAAACGTAGCGACCATTTTGGATTGAACTCACCACTTCGTCGTGACGTACGAGTGATTTTAGCCATTTTTCGATGGAATGAGCACTTGCATATTTAGAACGCTTGGAGAGTCGGCGGACGAAGAATTGAGCGTAACTTTCGTACACTGTGTCCGTTTTGGGCCCATAAGAACTTTTTGAAAATGTAGCGACCGTTTTGGATTGAACTCACCACTTCGTCGTGACGTATGAGGGATTTTGGCCATTTTTCGAAAGAATGAGCGCTTGCATATATCGAACGCTTGGATTGACAGCGTACAAAGAATTGAGCTTAACTTATGCACACGGCGTCTGTTTTGGGCCCATAAGAACTTTTTGGAAATGTATCAACCGTTTTGGATTGAACTCACCACTTCGTCGTGACGTATGAGGGATTTTGGCCATTTTTCGAAAGAATGACAACTTGCATATTTGGAACGCTTGGATTGTCGGCGTACGAAGAATTGAGCGTAACTTTTGCACACGGTGTCCGTTTTGGGCCCATAGGTACTTTTTGGAAATGTAGCGACCGTTTTGGATTGAACTCACCACTTCGTCGTGACGTACGAGTGATTTTGGCCATTTTTCGATGGAATGAGCACTTGCATATTTAGAACGCTTGGAGAGTCGGCGGTCGAAGAATTGAGCGTAACTTTCTCACACGGTGCCCATTTTGGGCCCATAAGAACGTTTTGGAAATGTAGCGACCGTTTTGGATTGAAATCACCACTACATCGTGAAGTACGAGGGATTTTGGTGATTTTTCGAAAGAATGAGCACTTGCATATTCAGAATGCTTGGAGAGTCGGCGTACGATGAATTGAGCTTAACTTTTGCACACAGTGTCCGTTTTGGGCCCATAAGTACTTTCTGGAAACGTAGCGACCGTCTTGGATTTAACTCACCACTTTATCGTGACGTACGAGTGATTTTGGCCATTTTTTGATGGAATGAGCACTTGCATATTTAGAACGCTTGGAGAGTCGGCGGACGAAGAATTGAGCTCAACTTTCGCACACGGTGTCCGCTTTGGGCCCATAAGAACTTTTTGGAAATGTAGCGACCGTTTTGGATTGAACTCACCACTTCATCGTAACGTACGAGGGATTTTGGCTATTTTTCGAAAGAATGACCACTTCTTCGTCGTGACGTATGAGGGATTTCGACCATTTTTCGAAAGAATGAGCACTTGCATATATGGAACGATTGGATTGACAGCGTACAAAGAATTGAGGGTAACTTTTGCACACGGTGTTCGTTTTGGGCACATATGAACTTTTTGGAAATGTAGCGACCATTTTTGATTGAACTCACCACTTCGTCGTGACGTATGAGGGATTTCGGCCATTTTTCGA
>NW_019235260.1:0-2251 GCF_002742605.1 Olea europaea var. sylvestris
CCGTGTGCAAAAGTTACGCTGAATTCTTCGAACGCCGACAATCCAAGCGTTCCAAATATGCAAGTGCTCATTCTTTTGGAAAACGGCCGAAATCCTTGATACGTCACGATGAAGTGGTGAGTTCAATCCAAAACGGTCGCTATATTTCCAAAAAGTACTTATGGGCCCAAAACGGACACCGTGTGCAAAAGTTACGCTGAATTCTTCGAACGCCGACAATCAAAGCGTTCCAAATATGCAAGTGCTCATTCTTTCGAAAAATGGCTGAAATCCCTGATTTGTCACGGCAAAGTGGTGAGTTCAATCCAAAACGGTCGCTACATTTTCCAAAAGTACTTATGGGCCCAAAACAGACACCGTGTGCAAAGGTTATGCTGAATTCTTCGGACGCCGACAATCCAAGCGTTCCAAATATGCAAGTGCTCATTCTTTCGAAAAATGGCCAAAATCCCTGATACACCACGACGAAGTGGTGAGTTCAATCCAAAACGGTCACTACATTTCGAAAAAGTACTTAGGGGCCCAAAATGGACACCGTGTGCAAAAGTTACGCTGAATTCTTCGAACGCCGACAATCCAAGCGTTCCAAATTTGCAAGTGCTCATTCTTTCGAAAAATGGCCAAAATCCCTGATACGCCAAGACGAAGTGGAGAGTTCAATCCAAAACTGTCGCTACATTTCCAAAAAGTACTTATGGGCCCAAAACGGACATCGTGTGCAAAAGTTACATTGAATTCTTCGAACGCCGACAATCCAAGCGTTCCAAATTTGCAAGTGCTCATTCTTTCGAAAGATGGCCAAAATCCCTGATACACCACCACGAAGTGGTGAGTTCAATCCAAAACGGTCGCTACATTTCCCAAGAGTACTTATGGGCCCAAAACAGACACCGTGTGCAAAGGTTATGCTGAATTCTTCGGACGCCGACAATCCAAGTGTTCCAAATATGCAAGTGCTCATTCTTTTGAAAAATGGCCAAAATCCCTGATACGCCACGACGAAGTGGAGAGTTCAATCCAAAACTGTCGCTACATTTCCAAAAAGTACTTATGGGCCCAAAACGGACACCGTGTGCAAAAGTTAAGCTCAATTCTTCGAACGCCGACAATCCGAGCGTTCCAAATATGCAAGTGCTCATTCTTTCAAAAAATGGCCAAAATCCCTGATACGCCACGACGAAGTGGTGAGTTAAATCCAAAACGGTCGCTACATTTCCAAAAAGTACTTATGGGCCCAAAACGGAAACCGTGTGCAAAAGTTATGCTGAATTCTTCGAACGCCGACAATCCAAGCGTTCCAAATTTGCAAGTGCTCATTCTTTGGGAAAATGGCCAAAATCCCTGATACGCCAAAACGAAGTGGTGAGTTCAATCCAAAATGGCCGCTACATTTTCAAAAAGTACTTATGGGCCCAAAACGGACACCGTGTGCAAAAGTTACGCTGAATTCTTCGAACGCCGACAATCCAAGCGTTCCAAATTTGCAAGTGCTCATTCTTTCGAAAAATGACCAAAATCCTTGATACGCCACGACGAAGTGGTGAGTTCTATCCAAAACGGTCGCTACATTTCCAAAAAGTACATATGTTCCCAAAATGGACACCGTGTGCAAAAGTTACGCTGAATTCTTCGAACGTCGACAATCCAAGAGTTCCAAACATGCAAGTGCTCATTCTTTTGAAAAATGGCCGAAATCCCTGATACGTCACGATGAAGTGGTGAGTTCAATCCAAAACGGTCACTACATTTCCAAAAAGTACTTATGGGCCCAAAACGGACATCTGTGCAAACGTTACGCTGAATTCTTCGAATGTCGACAATCCAAACGTTCCAAATATGCAGGTGCTCATTCTTTCGAAAAATGGCCGGAATCCCTTATACGTCACGATGAACTGGTGAGTTCAATCCAAAACGGTCGCTACATTTCCAAAAAGTACTTATGGGCCCAAAACGGACACCGTGTGCAAAAGTTACGCTGAATTCTTCGAACGCCGACAATCAAAGCGTTCCATATATGCAAGTGCTCATTCTTTTAAAAAATGGCCGAAATCCCTGATACGTCCCGATGAAGTGGTGAGTTCAATCCAAAACGGTTGCTACATTTCTCAAAAGTAATTATGGGCCCAAAACGGACACCGTGGGCAAAACTTACGCTGAATTCTTCGGACCCGACAATCCAAGCGTTCCAAATATGCAAGTGCTCATTCTTTCAAAAAATGGCCAAAATCCCTGATACGCCACGACGAAGTGG
>NW_019235261.1:0-2251 GCF_002742605.1 Olea europaea var. sylvestris
TGGGCTGAAATTTGACTGGTTGATCGGAAACAAAATCCGCGCCAGGGGCAATTTCGTCATTTTTCGCGACAGTGTCGGAATGGTCTCAAATTTGACTGGTTGATCGGAAACGAAAACCTGTGCCGTGGGCAATTTCGTCATTTTTCGCCACTGTGTCGGAATGGATTGAAATTTGGCAGGGTGATCGGAATTAAAAATCGCGCCGGGGGCGATTTCGTCATTTTTCGCGACGGTGTCGGAATGAGCTAAAATTTGACTCGTTGATCAGAAACAAAAATCGCGCCGGGGGCGATTTCGTCATTTTTCGCGACGGTGTCGGAATGAGCTAAAATTTGACTCGTTGATCAGAAACAAAAATCGCGCCGGGGGCGATTTCGTCATTTTTCGCGACGGTGTCGGAATGAGCTAAAATTTGACTCGTTGATCAGAAACAAAAATCGCGCCGGGGGCGATTTCGTCATTTTTCGCGACGGTGTCGGAATGAGCTAAAATTTGACTCGTTGATCAGAAACAAAAATCGCGCCGGGGGCGATTTCGTCATTTTTCGCGACGGTGTCGGAATGAGCTAAAATTTGACTCGTTGATCAGAAACAAAAATCGCGCCGGGGGCTATTTCGTCATTTTTCGCGACGGTGTCGGAATGAGCTAAAATTTGACAGGTTAATCGAAAACAATAACTGCGCCAGGGGCAACTTCGTCATTTTTCACGACTGTGTCGGAATGGGCTAAAATTTGACTGGTTAATCAGAAACAAAAATCGAGCCGGGGGCAAATTCGTCATTTTTCGCGACATTGTCGGAATGAGCTAAAATTTGACTGGTTGATCAGAAACAAAAATCGCGCCGGGGGCAATTTCGTCTTTTTTCGAGACTGTGTCGGAATGAGCTAAAATTTGACTGGTCGATCGAAAACAAAAATCGCGCCGGGGGCAATTTCGTCTTTTTTCGAGACTGTGTCGGAATGAGCTAAAATTTGACTGGTCGATCGAAAACAAAAATCGCGCCGGGGGCAATTTCGTCTTTTTTCGAGACTGTGTCGGAATGAGCTAAAATTTGACTGGTCGATCGAAAACAAAAATCGCGCCGGGGGCAATTTCGTCTTTTTTCGAGACTGTGTCGGAATGAGCTAAAATTTGACTGGTCGATCGAAAACAAAAATCGCGCCGGGGGCAATTTCGTCATTTTTCGCGACTGTGTCGGAATTGGCTAAAATTTGACAGGTTTATCGGAAACAATAATCGCGCCAGGGGCAATTTCGTAATTTTTCGCGACTGTGTCGGAATGGAATGAAATTTGGCAGGTTCATCGGAAATAAAAATCGCGCCGGGGGCAATTCCGTCATTTTTCGCGAGAGTGCCGGAATGGTCTAAAATTTGACTGGTTCATGGGAAACAAAAATCGCGCCGGGGGCAAATTCGTCATTTTTCGCGACTGTGTCGGAATGGGCTCAAATTTGATAGGTTGATCGAGAACAAAAACTGCACCGGGGGCAATTTCGTCATTTTTCGCGACTGTGTCGGAATTGGCTAAAATTTGGCAGGTCGATCGGAAACAAAAACCGTGCCGGGGACAATTTCGTCATTTTTCGCGGCTGTGTCGGAATGGTCTAAAATATGACTGGTTGATCGGAAACGAAAACCTGCGCCGGGAGCAATTTCGTCATTTTTCGCCACTGTGTCGGAATGGGCTGAAATTTGGCAGGTTGATCGGAAATAAAAATCGCGCCGGGGGCTATTTCGTCATTTTTCGCGACTGTGTCGGAATGGTCTAAAATTTGACTGGTTGATCGGAAAGAAAAATTGCGCCGGGGGCAATTTCATCATTTTTCGCCACTGTATCGGAATGGGCTGAAATTTGACTGGTTGATCGGAAACAAAATCCGCGCCAGGGGCAATTTCTTCATTTTTCGCGACTGTGTCGGAATGGGCTAAAATTTGACAGGTTGATCGGAAACAAAAACCGCGCCGGGGGCAATTTCGTCATTATTCGCGACTGTGTCGGAATGGGCTAAAATTTGACAGGTTGATCGGAAACAAAAACCGCG
The DNA here is from genome assembly GCF_002742605.1 of Olea europaea var. sylvestris. Classification (NCBI taxonomy): domain Eukaryota; kingdom Viridiplantae; phylum Streptophyta; class Magnoliopsida; order Lamiales; family Oleaceae; genus Olea; species Olea europaea. The sequence continues at coordinate 2,044 of NW_019235261.1, forward strand.
CCGGGGGCAATTTCGTCATTTTTTGCAATGGTGTCGAAATGGGCTCAAATTTGACAGGTTGATCGGGAACAAAAATCGCGCCGGGGGCTAGTTCGTCATTTTTCGCGACGGTGTCGGAATGAGCAAAAATTTGACAGGTTGATCGAAAACAATAACTGCGCCAGGGGCAACTTCGTCATTTTTCGCGACTGTGTCGGAATGGGCTAAA
>NW_019235262.1:0-2251 GCF_002742605.1 Olea europaea var. sylvestris
CCACTTTCTTTTGTATGCTACATTAACCGGTTCCTGTTTGGCATAGGGTTCTTTATCTTTTTTCTTCCGCTACATTCCTGTCATAGTTCTAGTTGCGTTTTAGTTAGATTGAATGGCCTTAAGTAGTTGCAACATTTTCTTTGGATTTAAAGCTCATGATGTTCATATCGAATCTTTCTCTATTCTTGCACATAAATGAACATTCTCTTTTGAGTTGGAGGCAACTTTTCAAAAACCACTTTGTAGAGGGCGGGCATCATGCTCAATAGAATTCAAAAAGTTTGTAAAATCAAAAAATGGAATTTGTATTAGATTCTGCTTGAACATTGAAAGACATGGAGCACGTTTTAGTTGTTTCCCATTGATGAATGAATTTCTTATCTCATGTCTGCTTTTCGTGCTTTTTTTTATTCAATTCGTGCTCAAGAATGCCTTTGTTCTCTACTAATAGCTTTTTTTGGGGAAAAGGTAAGCTTTTCTAATTCTAATTTCTAATATAAACAAGGCAAAAAAGATTTACACACGAGGGGTTTTAGATCCGTGCATCCTTCTCAAAAATTTTTAGTAGGCATATCAGGATCTCATGATAAAAGTCAGTGTGCTCTCCTGTATAGTTTTGCATTTTGGCTAGGCAATTAGCTACTCTATTTGCCTGCTTATCTACAAAAACAAAAGTAAGATTCAAAAATCTATGAGCAAGTACTTTTATATAAAAAAAACCAGATTAATCTCCACGGGCAAGACTTCACTCCTGTAATGCAATCTACTGCAAGCCTCGAATCGGATTGAATAATTATTTGTTGCGGACCTAGCTCATGGGCCATCTCAAGTCCTTTCTTAATAGCCATTAACTCATGGAAAAGTACTGAAATTCCATGGTTAATTTGATTTCTCCTGTAGCACATTCAAAAAATTCTTTCTTAGTACATCCAAGTCTATTTCTAAAGAGCTGTCATAGTTTACAACAATAGTACCCAAAGGAGGAGGTTCCCACTTGTGATAGGTTACTGCTGGAATCTTTAATTCAGCTTGAATACGACTAACTAAATCATTTTCCCTGAAGTGAGCACAAAACCAATGTTTGGCCTGTCCCCAGTTAAGCACCCTCGAGAATTTTAGCTTGTTCTTTCCTAAGATGTACACCCAAATACGCTTACTATATTCACAATCAACAAATAAGTGGTGAATTGTTTCAACTTGCGCATCTTGTCATAGAACACAATGATCAAGATGGAGAATCCCGTGTCTGGCTAGATGATCCCTGGTGTTGATAGCATTTCTTAGAGCAACCCAAAAAATAAAGGCATGTCTAGGAGTAGCTTCTTTGAACCAAATAAGTGGTACCAAATGAACCTTGGGAAGTTTAGTCCTAATGGACTCCCAAGTAGTTTTTTTTTGGTGTAGAACTTTCCACAAGAGGTGGTAGCCCAAATAATTCGATCATTCTACCTGCTGAAGATTCTAGAAACAGAAGGAAGTTCAGCCTATATTTCTTGAAGTGTCGGGGAGTTGAAATCTGGAGGTTGCCAATTGTATCCATCCATTATGTCCAAAACTTGCATCATTTTTATGTTTGGAGGAATAGTTCAATCTGGTAGTAGATTCCATAAAACATTGTGATAAAGCTAAGGGTCAAGCCAGAGATAAGATGAGCTTTTATCAATAAGGTACCTAATATTCCCAATAGATTTTCTTACTTTTACGAATGGATTGCAAAGCCCATGAACATGAGGAGGGATTTTTGGCGTAATTCTGCTTCTTCAATGTTGAGAGTGTGATTTAATAAGTCAAGAAGATCCTTTTTTTCCCTGCTCTGTAAACATAAATCACTAGGATCTTTTTCAAGCTCTATTTGCGCCAAAGAGAATCTACCTCTGATTTCCTCAAGTTTAATGGCAGTGATCCCATAGGTTTGCTTGCTCCAAGTTTTGAGTCGTACCTTTATCCTTTTTTTCTTATGAATTCAAATGAACATAGGGTTCCCTTTGATTGAACAATTCCATTCTTTTCAAACTATATCCAAAAAGGTAGGGTGATCCACCCTGTGGTTATAAAACTTGAAAGGCTTTGGGGCCTTAGGAAATGGTTTGTCAAGGCTGATAATAATAGAAGAGTGGTCAGAGATGCCTTGTACTTGGAAAGTAGGATTAGAGTTCTGAAAAGATTGGTACCACTCTTGATTCACAAGTACTCTATCAAGCTTACAACTGATTCAAGCATCCCCATCCTGTCGATTAGTCTAAAAGTGGGT
>NW_019235263.1:0-2251 GCF_002742605.1 Olea europaea var. sylvestris
AAATACAAATTTTGAAGTATTGATTTTGTTTCAGACAAGTCATCGTCAACTTCAATAGTTTTTTCAATCAGCACAGTCACTCTAATGAATGTTTATCAGGGTTCTAAGGGCAATCACGATTGACTAAAAACAGCATTTTATCCACGATGTATACACGACGGAATATAGAGAAGTCATGTACCATAATTGTTGACAACATCATATTTGACATTCGTCCATTTTAAAATCTGTTTTATACCTCAAAAGTTCATATTTTGAATCACGGGCTCTTCTCTTGCATCTAGGTTTAATTTGAATTTGCTAACTGCTGGAGGTTCCCATTGGGGCTACCCTCACTGGCATATAGATATTCCAAAAGGTACACTTCAAATGGAATATAGATATTTGTTTGGACATCATCGACATAGGTGGCATGTACTTGATTAATTGTCCAATGAATTAAAATGCATTAAAAATTTCGTGACGATCTTCAATACAATTGTGGATTGCTTAAAAATTATGTCACATAAGCAAAAATAGATGCTCTTTAAGAAAATTCCTCTCTAATATTACAGTGAATAGGGCATCATTTTTGTAAAGTCTAATCGAGGATGAGTTTAATACGGCCTTCCCTTACCAACCTAGTTTTTCAGTAAGAGCGTAATGTTTTCAATAAATAACAATATTTCATTCTTTGGCATGTGGAAAACTAAGTTCATCAATGACAACATGTCCTCACATGTATAACCTCAAAAGTTTGTGCTAGAAGCAAGGGAAACAAATCTTTATAATCAGTGTGCAAGGTTTGCATTTATTTATTTAAAACAACTGCTTGAGATATATAAGCAAACAAGAAATTTTTAGTTCATTGTCTTACAAAATACTGCTCTTCTACTAGCCATATTTGTCTTGCAAAATACTGCTCTTCTACTAGCCATATTTGTCCAGGTACTGTTACCATGCAACTTCAAAGGCTCTTTCTTCGATTGTAGATATAAGATTTTGCAAAATACAAGTAGGCAGCGAAAGCAGAAGCACTAAGACCGGCAAGTAGCCAATAGAAGTAGTCGAGATGAGCCCGATTAAGATTGTCTGAAAACCAACCATCTCGACCTGGGCCACTGGTGGCTTTCTCAACCGTAGAGATAAGAAGGCTGCTCAAGAAGCTTCCTATGCCAAATATACTGAGGTATAGAGCAAGACCAACACTTTTCAGTTCTTTAGGAACCTGGTCATAGAAGAATTCTTGGAGCCCGATCAAGGTAAATACATCTGCGATTCCATAAAGCAAGTACTGAGGTAGTAGCCACCACACACTCATTGGCACTGTTGCCTTTGGCAGATCCACCAGTCCATATTCAACAGCAGTTTTCAGACGTTTCCTCTCAACTGAAGCTGCAATTACCATGGAAAGAATAGATAAAACTATTCCAGTTCCAATTCGTTGAAGCATTGTTATGCCAGCAGGTTTCCCAGTTATGGATCTTGCAATTGGAACCACAATACGGTCATAGATTGGAATAAAGACAACAACGCCGACACTGACAAAAGATTGAAAGGAAGCAGCTGGTAATTGTAGGCTAGACGTGACATGGCGATCCATTGTAACTCCTTGCTTGGTGAATAAAGTCGAGGATTGTGAATATACAATTGCTTATCCTAAACACGTAGTCCATATTGGAACAAGCCTAAGAACTGCCTTTGCCTCTTCAATCTCAGTGATACTACAAACTTTCCCTTCTTCCTCCCAACCATCAGGTGCAAGCAATGCTTTATGAAGAAACCTGTCGCAAACCAAAAATACTATAATGAAACAGAACTAGGTTGATGTTGAATAGTGGAGCCTAATGATGATTATGGGGTTCACATGCAAAAGTCTTCCAATGGTTTCTTTTCTTACAAGATTGGGTAGGTGCAAATTTTGTCGAGGCATTTACTGTAAATAGTGCGTGGGCATTGGAAAAAGCAATGGCCAATTTTAGACGCAGAATCCATCCTTTGACATATTATAATCAATTGATGGAGCCAAGCACTAGTGTAAGAATAGAGTAGCATAGCGGATGAAAGATTGCGAGAGTGCAAGTGAGGTGCAGAGAGCTAGAAACAAAGAGTTAGACTTCTGTTGATAGTTAAACGAGAGAATATTTAAGAGAAATATAGGCTAGAAAAATGCAATTAGTATTTTTCTTTCTTTAGTTGGTGTGGTGAAAAAAATAATGGTGTGGTCTGAAGACTTGAGGCACAATTTCTGAACAACGTGAGATCTTTGTAC
>NW_019235264.1:0-2251 GCF_002742605.1 Olea europaea var. sylvestris
TGACACTTGCATTGTTATCAAGTGTCAATTGGATGGGAAAAATATTTGAAATTTAAACTGTCCAACGGGTTAATGTCATGTGGTAAAGTGTAAACTAAAGTATACGCCATTGTGTACATGTAGCAAGATTCTTACCGATTGAACTTGGCTATTTGTATACTGATTTTTGACACATTGTTTGACACTTGTATTGTTGTCAAGTGTCAATTGGATGGGAAATTTTTTTGAAATTTAAACTGGCTAACAGGGCAATGTCACGTGACAAAGTGTAAACTAAAGTGTACACCATAGTGTACTTTTTACAAGGTTCTTACAGATCGAACTTTGCTATTTGCACACTGATTTTTGACTCGTTGATTTATACTTGCATTGTTGTCAAGTGGCAATTGGATGAAATTTTTTTTTGAAATTTAAACTGTCCAACAGGGTAATGTCACATGACAAAGTGTTAACTAAAGTGTGTACACTATAGTGTACATGTGGCACGATTTTTACCAATTGAACTTTGCTATTTGTATACTTATTTTTGACAAATTGCTTGACACTTGCATTGTTGTAAAGTGTCAATTGGATGAAAAACATTTTGAAATTTAAACTGTCCAACATGTTAATGTCACGTGGCAAAGTGTAATCTAAAGTGTACACCATAGTGTAGATGTAGGAAGGCTCTTATCGATTGAACTTTACAATTTGTACACTGATTTCTAACACGTTGTTCCACACTTGCAATGTTGTCAAGTGTCAATTGGATGCAAAAAATATTTGAAATTTAAATTGTCTAGCAGGGTAATATCACGTGACAAAGTGTAACTAAAGCATGTACTCCATAGTGTACATATCGCAAGGTTCATACCGTTTGAACTTTGCTATTTGTACACTGATTTTGACACGTTGTTTAACAGTTGCACTATTGTCAAGTATCAATTGGATGGAGAAACTGTTTGAAATTTAAACTGTCCAATAGGACAATGTCACATTGCAAAGTGTAAACTAAAGTATACACCATAGTGTACATGCAGCAAGGTCCTTACCGATTGAACTATGCTATTTGTACATTGATTTTTGACGCGTTGTTTGACACTTGCATTGTTGGCCAGTGTCAATTAGATGAAAAACTATTTGAAATTTAAACAGTCGAATGGGGTAAAGTCACGTGGCAAAGTGTAAACTAAAGTGTACACCATAGTGTACTTATCGCCAGGTTTTTACCGATCGAACTTTGCTATTTGTACAATTATTTTTGACACGTTGATTTACACTTGCATTGTTGTCAAGTGGCAATTGGATGGAAAAACTATTTGAAGTTTAAACCGTCTAGTAGGGTAATGTCACATGACAAAGTGTTAACTAAAGTCTGTACACCATAATGTACATGTAGCAAGGTTCTTACCGATTGAACTTTGTTATTTGTACACTGATTTTTTACACATTGTTTGACACTTGCATTTTTTTCAAGTGTCAATTGGATGGAAAAAATATTTGAAATTTAAACTATCCAACGGGATAATGTCACATGAAAAATTGTATACTAAAGTCTACACCATAGTGTATATGTAGCAAGGTCCTTACCAATTGAACTATGCTATTTGTACACTGATTTTTGACACGTTGTTTAACACTTGCATTGTTGTCAAGTGTCTTTTGGATGAGAAAACTGTTTGAAATTTAAACTGTCCAACAGTGCAATGTCAAGTGGCAAAGTGTAAACTAAAGTGTACACCGTAATGTACTTATTGTGAGGTTCTTACCGATTGAACTTTGTTATTTGTACAATTATTTTTGACCCGTTAATCTACACTTGCATTATTGTCAAGTGTCAGTTGGATGGAAAAATTGTTTGAAATTTAAACTGTCCAATAGGGTAATGTCACGTGATAAAGTATTAATTAAAGTGTGTACACCATAGTGTACACGTCGCAAGGTTCTTACCGATTGAACATTGCTATTTGAATACTGATTTTTGACATGTTGTTTGGCACTTGCACTGTTGTCAAGTGTCGATTGGATGGGAAAAATATTTAATATTTAAATTGTCCAATGGGGTAATGTCACATGGCAGAGTGTAAACTAAAGTGTACGCCATAGTGTACATGTAGCAAGGTTCTTACCAATTGAACTTTGCTGTTTGGACACTGATTTTTGACATGGTGTTTGATAGTTGCATTGTTGTCAAGTGTCAATTTGATGAGAAATTTTTTTGAAATTTAAACTGTCCAATAGAGCAATGTCACATGGCAAAGTGTAAACTAAA
>NW_019235265.1:0-2250 GCF_002742605.1 Olea europaea var. sylvestris
CGGCGCAAAAAATGATGAAATTGCCCCCGGAGCGATTTTCGTATCCTATCAAGCTTCCAAATTTCAGCCCATTCCGACACCGTTGCAAAAAATGACGAAATCGCCCCCAGCGCAATTTTTGTTTCCGATCAACCTGTTAGATTTTAGACCATTCCGACACCGACGCGAAAAATGACGAAATTGCCCGCGGCGCGATTTTTGTTTCCGATCAACCTGTCAAATTTTAGCCCATTCCGACACCTTCGTGAAAAAGGACGAAATTGCCCCAGACGGGATTTTTGTTTTCGATCAACCTGTCAAATTTGAGCCCATTCCGACACCGTAACGAAAAATGACGAAATTGCCCCCGGCGCGATTTTTGTTTCCGATCAACCTGTCAAATTTTAGCCCATTCCGACACCGTCGCGTAAAATGACGAAACTGCCCCCGGCGTGATTTTCGTTTCCGATCAACCTGCCAAATTTCAGCCCATTTCGACAACGTCGCGAAAAATGACGAAATTGCCCCCGGCGCGATTTTTGTTTCCGATCAATCTGTCAAATTTTAGCCCACTCGGACACCGTCGCGAAAAATGACGAAATTTCCCCTAGCGCATTTTTTGTTTCCGATCGACCTGTCAAATTTTAGCCCACTCCGACACCTTCGCGAAAAAGGACGAAACTGCCCCCGGCGGGATTTTTGTTTTCGAACCACCTGTCAAATTTTAGCCCATATCGACACCGTCGCGAAAAATGACGAAATTGCCCCTGGCGCGATTTTTTGTATCCTACCAACCTACCAAATTTCAGCCCATTCCGACACCGTCGCCAAAAATGACGAAATTGCCCCCGACGCGATTTTTGTTTCCGATCAACCTGTCAAATTTGAGCCCATTCCGACACCGTAACGAAAAATGGCGAAATTGCCCCCCGGGGCGATTTTTGTTTCCGATCAACCTGTCAAATTTTAGCCCATTCCGACACCGTCGCGTAAAATGACGAAACTGCCCCCAGCGTGATTTTTGTTTCCGATCAACCTGCCAAATTTTAGCCCATTCCGACAACGTCGCGAAAAATGACGAAATTGCCCACGGCGCGATTTTTGTTTCCGATCAATCTGTCAAATTTTAGCCGACTCGGACACCGTCGCGAAAAATGACGAAATTGCCCCTTGCGCAGTTTTTGTTTCCGATCAACCTGTCAAATTTTAGCCATTCCGACACCTTCGCGAAAAAGGAAGAAATTGCCCCCGGCGGGATTTTTGTTTCCGATCGACCTGTCGAATTTTAGCCCATTTCGACACCGTCGCGAAAAATGACGAAATTGCCCCCGGCGCGATTTTGGTACCCTATCAACCTGCCAAATTTAAGCTTATTCCGACACCGTCGCGAAAAATGACGAAATCGCCCCCGACGCGATTTTTGTTTCAGATCAACCTGTCAAATTTTTGGCCATTCCGGCACCCTCGCGAAAAATGACGAAATTGCCCCCGGCGCGATTTTTATTTCCGATCAACCTGTCAAATATTAGCCGATTCCGACACCGTCGCGAAAAATGACGAAATTGCCCTCGACGCGATTTTTGTTTCCAATCAACCTGCCAAATTTCAGCCCATTCCGACACCGTCGCAAAATTGACGAAATTGCCCCCGGCGCGATTTTTGTTTCCGATCAACCTGGCAAATTTTAGCCCATTCCGACACCGTCGCGAAAAATGACGAAATTGCCCCTAGCGCAGTTTTTGTTTCCGATCAACCTGTCAAATTTTAGCCCATTCCGACACCGTCGCGAAAAATGACGAAACTGCCCCCGGCGCGATTTTGGTTTTCGATCCACCTGTCAAATTTTAGCCCATTTCGACACCGTCGCGAAAGATGACGAAATTGCCCCCGGCGCGATTTTTGTATCCTACCAACCTGCCAAATTTCAGCCCATTCCGACTCCGTCGCGAAAAATGACGAAATTGCCCCTAGCGCAGTTTTTGTTTCCGATCAACCTATCAAATTTTAGCCCATTCCGACACCGTCACGAAAAATGACGAAATTGCCCCCGGCGCGATTTTTGTATCCTACCAACTTGCCAATTTTCCGCCCATTCCGACACCGTCGCGAAAAATGACGAAATTTCCCCTAGCGCATTTTTTGTTTCCGATCAACCTGCCAAATTTTAGCCCATTCCGACACCGTCGGGAAAATGATGAAATTGCCCCCGGCGCGATTTTGGTACCCTATCAACCTGCCAAATTGAAGCCCATTCCGACACCGTCGCGAAAA
>NW_019235266.1:0-2250 GCF_002742605.1 Olea europaea var. sylvestris
AAGGGGGTAATTTCGTCATTTTTCGCGAATGTATCGGAATTTGCTAAAATTTGACAGGTTCATCGGAAACAAAAATCGCGCCAGGGGCAATTTCGTCTTTTTTCTCGACTGTGTCGGAATGGCCCAAATTTGACAGGTTGATCGGAAACAAAAATCGCGCCGGGGGCAATTTTGTCATTTTTCTCGACTGTGTCGGAATTGGCGGAAATTTGGCAGCTTAATCAGAAATAAAAATCACGCCGACAGCAATTTCGTCTTTTTTCTCGACTGTGTCGGAATGGGCACAAATTTGACAGGTTTATCAGGAACAAAAATCGCGCTGGGGGCTATTTCGTCATTTTTCTCGAATGTGTCGGAATGGTCCCAAATTTGACAGGTTTGTCGGAAACAAAAATTGCGCCGGGTGTAATATCGTCATTTTTCGCGACTGTGTCGGAATTGGATGAAATTTGACTTGTTGATCGGAAACAAAAACCACGCCAGGGGCAATTTCGCCATTTTTCTCGACTGTTTCGGAATTGGCTGAAATTTGGCAGTTTGATCGAAAATAAAAATCGCGCCGGGGGCAATTTCGTCATTTTTTCTTTACTGTGTCGAAATGGGCTCAAATTTGACAGGTTGATCGGGAACAAAAATAGCGCCGGGTGTAATTTCGTCATTTTTCGCGACTGTGTCGGAATTGGCTAAAATTTGACTGGTTGATCAGAAACAAAAACCGCGCCGGGGCAATTTCGTCATTTTTCTCGACTGTGTCGGAATGGGCTCAAATTCGACAGGTTGATCGAGAACAAAAATAGCGCCGGGTGTAATTTCGTCATTTTTCGCGACTGTGTCAGAATAGGTTAAAATTTGACTGGTTGATCGGAAACAAAAACCGCTCCGGCGGCAATTTCGTCATTTTTCTCGACTGTGTCGGAATTGGCTGAAATTGGTCAGTTTGATTTGAAATAAAAATCGCGCCGGGGGCAATTTCGTCATTTTTCTCGACTGTGTCAGAATGGCTCAAATTTGACAGGCTGATCGGGAACAAAAATAGCGCCGGGTGTAATTTCGTCATTTTTCGCGAATGTGTCGGAATTTACTAAAATTTGACCGGTTGATCAGAAACAAAAATCGCGCCGGGGGCAATTTCGTCATTTTTCTCGACTGTGTCGGAATTGACTGAAATTTGGCAGTTTGATCGGAAATAAAAATCACGCCGGCGGCAATTTCGACATTTTTCTCGACTGTGTCGGAATGGGCTTAAATTTGACAGGTTTGTCGGGAACAAAAACCGCGCCGGGTGTAATTTCGTCATTTTTCGCGACTGTGTCGGAATTGGCTAAAATTTGACTTGCTGATAGGAAACAAAAATCGCGCAGGGGGCAATTTCGTCGTTTTTCTCGACTGTGTCGGAATTGACTGAAATTTGGCAGTTTGATCGGAAATAAAAATCGCGCCGGCGGCAGTTTCGTCATTTTTCTTGACGGTTTCGGACGGGGCTCGAATTTGACAGGTTGATCGAGAAAAAAAATAGCGCCGGTTGTAATTTCTTCATTTTTCGCGACTGTGTCGGAATTGGCTAAAATTTGACTGGTTGATCGGAAACAAAAACCGCGCCGGGGGCAATTTCGTCATTTTTCTCGACTGTGTCGGAATTCGCTGAAATTTGGCAGTTTGATCGGAAATAAAAATCGCGTCGAGGGCAATTTCGTCATTTTTCTCGACTGTATCGGAACGGGCTCAAATTTGACAGGTTGATCGGAAACAAAAATCGCGCCGGGGGCAATTTTGTCATTTTTCTCGACTGTGTCGGAATTGGCTAAAATTTGGCAGTTTGATCAGAAATAAAAATCACGCCGACGGCAATTTCGTCATTTTTCTCGACTGTGTCGGAATTGGCTCAAATTTGACAGGTTTATCGGGAACAAAAATCGCGTCGGGGGCAATTTCGTCATTTTTCTCGACCGTTTCGGAATGGGCTCAAATTTGACAGGTTTGTCGAGAACAAAAACCGCGCCGGCAGTAATTTCGTCATTTTTCTCGACTGTGTCGGAATGGGCTCAAATTCGACAGGTTGATCGAGAACAAAAATAGCGCCGTGTGTAATTTCGTCATTTTTTGCGACTGTGTCAGAATAGGCTAAAATTTGACTGGTTGATCGGAAACAAAAACCGCTCCGGCGGCGATTTCGTCATTTTTCGCGAATGTGTCGGAATTTGCTAAAATTTGACCGGTTGATCAGAAACAAAAATCGCGCCGGGGGCAATT
>NW_019235267.1:0-2250 GCF_002742605.1 Olea europaea var. sylvestris
AGCGCTACTGCTATTTCCTTCTCCCTGTATGGTTTCTTCCTCTCATCGCAGCTTGGACTACTTTAAGTCTTCTTCAAGTTCAATAAAAACCACCAACTCCCAATGGAACTCCAAAGTTGAATTCCAATTTGAATTCCCAAATAAACTTTCAAACACAATTCGGGTCACACTCTAACTCTAACAAACTCTATCTTGACACGAATTTTACTGAAATGAACAAAGCTTCAGAAATTCTCCACTTGGAGATGAATTCTATTGCAAGGAATAAAACTTAACTCTTCAATAACAATTTTTCCACTGAAAATTTTCTCGCAAAAAAATTCTCCACCCCTTCCATAAAGTCCAACTAAGGCAAATTCAATAACTGAAAATCAATAGAATTAAAGCACTACTAAGCAAGATTACTTTGGGCACCAAAGTTACTCGAATTATCCCCACAAACAACAAGATCACAAATACCTTAATAATAATTGTCAAAGGGGGCAAAAACATACCCTATAATAGAATCAACACAAATAACTACTTCTATAGAAAGTTCTTTACTGGACTAAATACCTTCAATCACGTTTAAAGCATAAGAAACTAAATTAGTTTCATCATACCTCTATGGAGGCCTAATGTCTCTTTTAGGTCTATTTATAGCAACTGAATACAATAGCACAGTTGGTGGCGGCAACAATGCAGCATTAACTATAATTTCTGAACTCAACTAAGTTGTATCCTTTAATATAGACTTTAAACTAAACTCCAACCATACTGGACCAAACCAAAATCCACTTAAGTGCCTAATTTCTACTGATTGATATCAAAAGATTCTATTTAACCCTTCATTAAAAATATAACTGGGAACTTCTCTATCCCTTCATCACAACACGTACAACTTTACTAACCTTTAGAGCTCTACCTTCGCCAACATATTTGGACCCTTTGAATTAAAAATACTCAAGGAGATAAGATTTCTCTTCAAATCTGGTACATAATTTAAAACATTAAGTGTCCTGACAATCTCATCAAACATTTTAATTCTGACCCTTCCAATACTAACTATCTTACAAGATGTATCACCACAATACCTTCAGACACCATTTTAATGTTAAAAATAAATCCCAATTAGGATATTGCAAGCTGTATCAAGAATCCAATCCTATTTGTGTTTAGAGTTGCTAAAGAAAATAACCAAAAGTTCTCCATCATTGTAGCAATTTTTTGCAACAGTGACTTCATTTGAAGTTTCTGGTTGTCTGTCCTTCTCATTTGCAGCAACCGATTTATTCTTGTTCTGCATCTTATAACTATCATTCTTAATTTACCACATTTTCTTACAATAATTATAGCCTTGATTACTATAATTAGACCTTAATCTGCCCTCATATAACCACCATGAGATGTCCATTAGCCTCTGATCTAATAAGATGCTTCATTTTCTAGTTTATATAACCTTTTATGAGATGTCAAGTTTGACCACAATAATAACATTTTCTAATTGGTAACTTGGGTTTTATTTGAGATTTATTTTGATTTATAAATTTTGGAAATTGAGGTCTTCCTTTCTTGTGTGAATTGAAATTGCATAGATTGTTCTAGTTGGTCTTTTTATTTTGATTTGCCTTTTCCCTAACATTGAGACCTTCCCCAAACTTAGGATCTTTATTTTCAGATTTCAATTCAAGTTCTCTGTTCCTTAAAGATGATATAACAATATCAATTGCAAGGTCAGTTCTCCCATACTCTAAGGCATTTCTCAGATCTCTGTACTTATCACGCAGTGCATTTCTCAAATCTCATAAAAGGTAATTAGACCATCTCTATTAGCCTCAAGTCCAACAAGATGCTTCATCTTCTAGCTTGAAAATATGCCATCATACTTCTTCAATGGCAAGAGTATCACAACTCTATAAGATCATTTCTCTAAATGACATTTATGAAATAGGATTCAAACCCAATAATATTAACCTTAAATCTTCATAATGCTTAACCTTCAAGGTCTCCAAATAAGTTACAATTTCCTTAAAAGCAGCTAGGTACAATCACTGCCCCAGGTGCAATTTATTGTTAGAATTTTTATCATACTTCTACTCTAATTTCAACCATAATGCTTTCTCCTTTAAAATGTTCTGAAAGATATGATGTGAAAGATGAAGATATATTTGTGATATGGCCTATTGACCCTTACATTGTCTCTCATCCAATGTCCAAGTTGAGAGCATCTTGTTAAATCCCAAAATAGCATCATCAAAATCTATCTAAGCG
>NW_019235268.1:0-2250 GCF_002742605.1 Olea europaea var. sylvestris
AAATGAAATGTGTTTGTAAGAACTAAAACTCCATAAATTTTGTATCGAGAGTATTCAGAATATTCACTATATCTCTATCAGCTTTCTTACACAAGTAGTGATATAGTATTAAATTGTTAGTCTCGAGTGTGAAATTATAGTTATTCACAACTGATAAGTATTAGCTTCTCTTTCGAAGTATTTTATTTTTCTTTTTAACAAAAAAGAAATGTTATGCTTAATTTGTCAACTAAGACTTTTACCTACTCTCTTGTCAATTTCATATATTTTTTGTATAACAAAAACTATGCATGAATACCTCTGCAAAATCTAAGTACGCTTGAGTTTGTGTGGAGAGTAGTTCTTAGGCGAAATCTATTAATGTTGAAGGCATCGTTCAGTATTACAAGTTTTCCTTAATAGAAGGTCTTGTAGTTCACATCAATTTGTAACTATTTATGCACTTCTATTACAAGATGCTACAATGTTGGAGAGATATAACTAAAAAGGTTTGAGTAATGCTATTCATCATTATGATAATATAATATTGGTGATATGGCAGTTTATGTAGAATAATGGAATTGGACTGTTTAGTTTTTATGAAAGAAAGGAGGAGGAGGAGGAGGAGACGTGGTCTCAAGAGAGAGGGAGAGAAAGAAATGTGAGGGATAATGAATTGCTATATCAACGATATTCCATCATCATGATAATAAACAGGGCCGGCCCTAGCCCAAGGCAGGCAAGGCCAGTGCCTCGGGCCTCTCAGATTTAAGTGGCCTCTAAAAGTAAAAGCCCAAAAATTGCCCCCAACCCAAAACCCTTGAAATCCCTTTAGAAACAAAAGAAATTGGGTGTGTGTGTGCGCGTGTGTGTGTCTATATATATATATATATATATATATAATAACGGAATTGGACAGTCCAGTTTTTATGAAAGAAAGGAGGAGGAGGAGGAGATGTGGTCTCAAGAGAGAGGGAGAGAAAGAAATGTGAGGGATAATGAATTGATATATCAATGATATTCCATCATCATAATAATAAGCAGGGTCGCCCCGGCCCAAGGTAGGCAACGCCAGTGCCTCGAGCCTCTCAAATTTAAGGGGCCTCTAAAAGTAAAAGCCCAAAAATTGCCTCCAACCCGAAACCCTTGAAATCCCTTTAGAAACAAAAGAAATTGGGTATATATGTGTGTGTGTGGGTGTGTGTGTATATATACACATAAAGAAACCGACCACCCAAATCGGCTGTGGAAGACTCCAATCTCCGCCTTTCGTACATCGGATTCTTTTTCTTATATCAAATCCGGTTGATTTTAAGGAGTTTTCTCACCTTTCTCCTCTCCATGTACCAACACTAGAAGCTCATTTTGCTTGTTTTGATAGGATACAGAGTTATAGAGGTAACAGAAACAAGAGGATAGGTTTTCAATTGTTTTAGGCTTTTAGTTGTGTTTAGTTTGATATTGAGTAGCTAAACTTCTCAATCAGAAAGATAGATTTTTTTTAATTAAATTTATTCATGTTTTATTGCAAAATCTGAAAGTTAAAAACGTTCTTCTTTTTTAGCTTTTCTAAATACCAAAGGGTGGTTTTTAGGAAGAATGATTCCTAAAAATTGAAGCTTGATGTTGTGTTGTAGGTTCATCCATATAGAATATTAAGCATTGACCACGGTTTATTGAGATAGATTTTCATAAAATCTGCATCAAGTCCTACTGGAATAAAAAAAAAAAAAAAATGGACAATTTCGTTAGTATATAATCACTGTTAATTGTTTTTCTGTTAAAGGAAAGGTGAAAAAATGAAAGGATTTTATTTATCTTCGAGTGTAGATAATAGTTTGGGAATTGCATGTTTCTGTTATTTCTTGCACTACAACAGATTTTGCTTTTTACGGCATGCATTGCATGCCTTAAAAAGTACTTTACAACATACAGTCGCATGCCGTATAAAGTCATGCCGTAAATATGCATATCTTTTTACGGCATGCATTGCATGCCGCAAAAAAAAGAAGCACGTCGTTAATAAACTATTTACGGCATTCTTTGCATGCCATAAATGCTTAACCTTTTACGGCATGACTCTGCATGCCGTAAATAAGATATTATTTTTTAAGGCAAACATTTTTGTATGTCGTAAATGGTCGTCTCATTTTGTTTACGACATGCACTAGCATGTCGTAAAAATAAAGAAATTTTATATGACTTTCACATTTTGTACGCTATAAAGATTCATTTCTTTTTAAATATTTATTTTTTGATAACCATTAAACC
>NW_019235269.1:0-2250 GCF_002742605.1 Olea europaea var. sylvestris
GTCAAGAATTTAACATTTAAACACTTAGGCCCTGTTTGATTACACTATATTTTTCATGGAACTTGGAATTCGAATTCCAACTTCCACTTTTTGGCCTGTTTGATTAACAAAATTTTTCAGTGAATTGATTTTCCATGATTTTCTAGGTACAAGCCGATAGAGCATGAAATTCCATCTTTTATTTTCCCATGGGGTAGGTGATTTTTGGAATTCCGCCTTTTTTTTTTTAAATTGCTGGTAATGTGAACAAATTCTATGAACAATTGTAAAAGAAGATAGCCCTTAAATTGACAATTTTCATGTAAAACAAAGTCAAACGAACACCAAAATTTAGATGCTTTTTGGATTTTTTTTTTTTTTTTGACAATGGAAACAAATTGTAGGAATAATGGTAGAAGTAGATATTCCTTAAATTGACAATTTTCATGAAAAATAAAGTCAAACGAACACCAAAATACACTTTTTTTCAACATTTTCCACCTAGAAAATTATATCAATCAAACACTATCAATTGATAATTCCCAGTAAAACAATTTTTAGACAATTTAATTCTCTGGAATTTATTTTCTTTCCACCCGAATTCCATCTTTGCAATCAAAAAGACCCTTAGAGTGTGTTTGATTGACATGGAAAATATCACCTAGAAAAGAAAATGTTTTCCATCTTTTGTAGAAAATAAAAATCACCTCTACACAAGGAAAATATTTTCCTTAAAAAAAGGAAAATTAAGTATATTTTCAAAAGTTGGAAAATATTTTCCATGGAAAAAAATAACAATCAAACACTCCAAGTAGAAATTTGGGTGGAAAACTGATATTTTCCATGAAAAATAAACGTAATCAAACGCACCCTTAGTATAACCCTCCAAAATTTCAAGAACACTAAATCACAATTTTTGAATATTGGAGAAGGAAATTTTGATTCCTTTTAATGGTGGAATGAATTTGTTTCCAAAAACGATTCTCATGTCATTGCCTTAAACGTTGTTCACCTATTTATAGGTTTTAATCAAACCATACGAATTAGTGCCACGAATAAGATGAAAAGTCACCAAAATTTAAACCAAAACGGTCGTAAACAGCTATTATTTTCTTCTATGCGACCGCATAGATCAATCCTATGTGGCTGCAAAGATCAAAGCATTGAGGCACTTAAATTCTCTATTAATGCCAATGCGACCGCAGGCCAATATGGCTTACGCAGCCGCATAGGTCAAAATTTTCCCTTCCAATGTCCATTTTTAGATTCCACACGGTTTTATTGATTTTTTGAATAACATTTCATCATTAAATAGTAGAATACAAATAGGGTTGGCAACGGTTCGGTTATGGGTCGGTTCGGCCAAAATCATAACCGCACCACCAATTTTTTGACTATACCATAATCGCACCATAACCACGTAAATCGGTTCGGTTCGGTTCGTATCTCGGTTCGGTTAATATTACGAAAATAAATTATATTTTATAGGTTCATCCGTTAAATTGATATAAAAGTTTCTAAAGTTTTCGAGTGAAGCCTATTTCTATATGGACTCACAAATCTACCATTTGTACTAAACGTTGACTCGGATGCCACAGTAGATACTAGAATAACTAATAAATCTCTTGCAACATTTTGTAAAGTCAGATGTTTTTTTTGAATTTGTTTTCCACCATATCAATAAATCAAAACCATCCATTCTTGACAATATTGGCACGTTTAGAAAAACAGGGAACTCTGTTTTTACATGATTAGTAATAATAGAATGAGTAACAAATGTAACAAATTTTCGGAGGCGACGACGACTTGGAACGTGGAGGCAGTGGAGCTGTGCGTGAGTTTGTGGTTTGTGGAGAGTAGGGTTTGCATTTATATACTGTCATACTAACGCTATTATTATGGGTTGGCCGGCTGAGTCAGGTAGATATAATGGGGGGACTTTGTTTTGGTCTAGATAGAAAAGTAGTGTAAACCTCAATAATCAATTCAATCGTGTGTTTTTTTTCTCTTTTTTTTTAGTGGGTAATCGGTTCGATTTCGGTTCGACGGCGTATATACCATACCCGCACCACCACGAATCGGTTCATTAAAATCAAAACCATATCCACCCCATTACACCATCGGTTCGGTTTTTTTCGACCCATTCGATTTGGTTAATTGCGATTTTCGATTTTGACGATTCAAATTGTCATCCTTAAATACAAAATGAATTTAAAATCAAATGAGACCCAGAAAGACATTTTTCGTTTTTACTTTTTGTTCGTGAGTGAA
>NW_019235270.1:0-2250 GCF_002742605.1 Olea europaea var. sylvestris
TTTGGGCCTCCAAATAATTAATTTCTGTATTAATTATGTTAGGTTGAAGAAGTGCTAGACAAAAAATTGAGAAAGCAAAACCGAACCAAGGGTAATTTTGTCATTTGTCGCGACGGTATCGGAATGGGCCAAAATTTGGCATGTTGATTGGAAACGACCCGTGAAATTGGACTCGGTGCACAGCCTCGGGATCACGGGATTTTAGCTAAATTCCTTAGTTTGGGTCTCCGACTAATTAATTTTCATATTAATTATGTCAGGTTGAAGAAATGCTGGACAGAAAATTAGCAAAGAAAAAACCGCACCAAGGGCAATTTTGCCATTTTTCGTGATGGTGTTGAATTAGGCCGAAATTTGGCAGGTTGATTGGAAACAGCCAGAGAAATTGGACTCGGGGCACAGATCCGGGATCACGGGATTTTAGCCAAATTCCTTCGTTTGGACCTCCTAAATAATTAATTTCCGTATTAAGTATGTCAGGTTGAAGAACTGTTGGACGGAAAATTAACAAAGAAAAACCACACTAGGGGCGATTTTGTCATTTGTCGCGACGGAGTCAGAATAGGCCAAGATTTGGCAGGCTGATTGAAATGGCCTGCGGAATTGGACTCGGGGCACAGACCCGAGATCACGGGATTTTAGCCAAATTCCTTCATTTGGGCCTCCGAATAATTAATTTCCTATTAATTATGTTAGGTTAGAAAAGTTCTGGACAGAAAATTAACAAAGAAAAATCGCACCAGGAGCAATTTTGTCATTTGTCGCGACGGTGTCAGAATGGGCCGAAATTTGGCAGGTTGATAGGAAACGGCCCGTGAAATTGGAATCGGGGCACAGACCCGGGATCACGGGATTTTAGCCATATTCCATCGTTTGGGCCTCTGAATAATTAATTTTCGAATTAATTATGTAAGATTGAAGAAGTGCTGGACAGAAAATTAAAAAAGCAAAACCGCACCAAGGGCAATTTTGTCATTTATTGCGATGGTGTCGGATTGGACCGAAATTTGGAAGGTTGATTGGAAACGGGCTGCGAAATTGGAATCGGGGCACAGACCCTGGATCACGGGATTTTAGCCATATTCCATCGTTTGGGCCTCTGAATAATTAATTATGTCAGGTTGAAGAAGTGCTGGACAGAAAATTAAAAAAGCAAAACCGTACCAAGGGCAATTTTGTCATTTATTGCGATGGTGTCGGATTGGACCGAAATTTGGAAGGTTGATTGGAAACGGGCTGCGAAATTGGAATCGGGGCACATACCCGGGATCACGGGATTTTAGCCATATTCCATCGTTTGGGCCTCTGAATAATTAATTTTCGAATTAATTATGTCAGGTTGAAGAAGTGCTGGATAGAAAATTAAAAAAGCAAAACCGCACCAAGGGCAATTTTATCATTTATTGCGATGGTGTCGGATTGGACCGAAATTTGGAAGGTTGATTGGAAATGGGCTGCGAAATTGGAATCGGGGCACAGACCCGGGATCAAGGGATTTTAGCCATATTCCATCGTTTGGGCCTCTGAATAATTAATTTTCGAATTAATTATGTCAGGTTGAAGAAGTGCTAGACAGAAAATTAAAAAAGCAAAACCGTACCAAGGGCAATTTTGTCATTTATTGCGATGGTGTCGGAATGGACCGAAATTTGGAAGGTTGATTGGAAACGGGCTGCGAAATTGGAATCGGGGCACATACCCGGGATCACGGGATTTTAGCCATATTCCATCGTTTGGGCCTCTGAATAATTAATTTTCGAATTAATTATGTCAGGTTGAAGAAGTGCTGGACAGAAAATTAAAAAAGCAAAACCGCACCAAGGGCAATTTGTCATTTATTGCGATGGTGTCGGATTGGACCGAAATTTGGAAGGTTGATTGGAAACGGGCTGCGAAATTGGATTCGGGGCACAGACCTGGGATCACGGGATTTTAGCCAAATTCCTTCATTTCAGCCTCCGAATAATTAACTTCCATATTAATTATGTCAGGTTGAAGAAGTGTTGGACAGAAAATTTACAAAGTAAAACCGCACCAGGGGTAATTTTTTCATTTGACGTGATGGTGTCGGAATGGGCTGAACATTGGCATGTTGATTGGAAACGGCCCACGAAACTGGACTCGGGGCATAAACCCGTGATCACGGGATTTTAGCCAAATTCCTTCATTTGGGCCTCCGAAAAATTAATTTTCCTATTAATTATGTCAGGTTGAAGAAGTGCTGGACAGATAATTAACAAAGAAAAATTG
>NW_019235271.1:0-2250 GCF_002742605.1 Olea europaea var. sylvestris
ACGGTGTCCGTTTTGGGCCAATAAGTACTTTTTGGAAATGTAGCGATCGTTTTGGATTGAACTCACCACTTCGTCGTGACGTATGTGGGATTTTGGCCATTAAAAGAAGGAATGAGCAATTTTATATTTGAAACGCTTGGATAGTCGGCGTACGAAGAATTGAGCTTAACTTTTGCACACGGTGTCCGTTTTGGGCCCATAAATACTTTTTGGAAATGTAGCGACCGTTTTGGATTGAACTCACAGCTTCATCGTGATGTATGAGGGATTTCGGCCATTTTTCGAAAGAATGAGCACTTTTATATTTGGAAGGCTTGGATAGTCGGCGTACGAAGAATTGAGCGTAACTTTTGCACACGGTGTCCGTTTTGGGCCCATAAGTACTTTTTGGAAATGTAGCGACCGTTTTGGATTGAACTCACAACATTGTGGTTACGTATGAGGGATTTCGGCCATTTTTCGAAAGAATGAGCACTTTAATATTTGGAACGCTCAGACAGTCGGCGTACGAAGAATTGAGCGTAACTTTTGCACAGGTGTCCGTTTTGGGCCGATAAGTACTTTTTGGAAATGTAGCGACCGTTTTGGATTGAACTCCCAACGTCATCCTAACGTCTGAGGGATTTCGGCCATATTTCGAAAGAATGAGCAATTTTGTATTTCGAAGGCTTGAATAGTCGGCGCACGAAGAATTTAGCGTAACTTTTGCACACGGTGTCTGTTTTGGGCCCATAAGTACTTTTTGGAAATATAGCGACCGTTTTGGATTGAACTCCCAACTTCGTCCTAACGTCTGAGGGATTTCGGCCATTTTTCGAAAGAATGACCACTTTTATATTTGGATAGTCGACGTACGAAGAATTGAGCGTAACTTTTGCACACGGTGTCCGTTTTGGGCCGATAAGTACTTTTTGGAAATGTAGCGACCATTTTGGATTGAACTCCCAACGTCATCCTAACGTCTGAGGGATTCCGGCCATTTTTGGAAAGAATGAGCAATTTTATATTTCGAAGGCTTGGATAGTCGGCGTACGAAGAATTGAGCGTAACTTTTGCACACGGTGTCCGTTTTGGGCCCATAAGTACTTTTTGGAAATATTGCGACCGTTTTGGATTGAACTCCCAACGTCATCCTAACGTCTGAGGGATTTCGGCCATTTTTCGAAAGATTGACCACTTTTATATTTGGAAGGCTTGGATAGTCGGCGTACGAAGAAATTTGAGCGTAACTTTTGCACACGGTGTCCATTTTGGGCCCACAATTACTTTTTGGAAATGTAACGACCGTTTTGGATTGAACTCCCAACGTCATCCTAACGTCTGAGGGATTTCGGCCATTTTTCGAAAGATTTAGCAATTTTACATTTGGAAGGCTTGGATAGTCGGCGTACGAAGAATTGAGCGTAACTTTTGCACACGGTGTCCATTTTGGGCCAATAAGTACTTTTTGGAAATGTAGCGACCGTTTTGGATTGAACTCCCAACGTCATCCTAACGTCTGAGGGATTTCGGCCATTTTTCGAAAGATTTAGCAATTTTACATTTGGAAGGCTTGGATAGTCGGCGTACGAAGAATTGAGCGTAACTTTTGCACAGGTGTCCGTTTTGGGCCGATAAGTACTTTTTGGAAATATTGCGACCGTTTTGGATTGAACTCCCAACGTCATCCTAACGTCTGAGGGATTTTGGCCATTTTTGGAAAGAATGAGCAATTTTGTATTTCGATGGCTTGGATAGTCGGCGTACGAAGAATTGAACGTAACTATTGCACACGGTGTCCGTTTTGGGCCCATAAGTACTTTTTGGAAATATAGCTAACGTCTGAGGGATTTCGGCCATTTTTCGAAAGAATGACCACTTTTATATTTGGAAGGCTTGGATAGTCGGCGTACGAAGAAATTTGAGCGTAACTTTTGCACACGGTGTCCGTTTCGGGCCCATAAGTACTTTTTGGAAATATTGCGACCGTTTTGGATTGAACTCCCAACGTCATCCTAACGTCTGAGGGATTTCGGCCATTTTTCGAAAGAATGAGCAATTTTATATTTCGAAGGCTTGGATAGTCCGCGTACGAAGAATTGAGCGTAACTTTTGCACACGGTGTCCGTTTCGGGCCCATAAGTACTTTTTGGAAATATTGCGACCGTTTTGGATTGAACTCCCAACTTCATCCTAACGTCTGAGGGATTTCGGCCATTTTTCGAAAGATTGACCACTTTTATATTTGGAAGGCTTGGATAGTCGGCGTAC
>NW_019235272.1:0-2250 GCF_002742605.1 Olea europaea var. sylvestris
TTTCTCATCCAATTGACACTTGACAACAATGCAAGTGTCAAACAACATGTCAAAAATTAGTGTACAAATAGCAAAGTTCAATCAGTAAGAACCATGCTGCATATACACTACGATATACACTTTAGTTTACACTTAGCCTCGTGACATTACCCTGTTGGACAGTTTAAATTTCTAACATTTATCACATCCAATTGACACTTGACAGCAATGCATGTGTCAAACAATGTGTCAAAAATTAGTGTACAAATAGCAAAGTTCAATCGGTAAGAACCTCGCTACATGTACACTATGGTGTACACACTTTAGTTTACATTTTGCCACGTGCCATTACCCTGCTTGACAGTTTAAATTTCAAATAGGTTTCTCATCCAATTGACGCTGGACAAAAATGCAAGTGTCAAACAACTTGTCAAAAACCAGTATGCAAACAGCAAAGTTCAATTGCTAAGAGCTTTGCTACATTTACAGTATGGTGTAAACTTTAGTTTACACTTTGCAACGTGACATTACCCTGTTAGACTGTTTAAATTTCAAACAGTTTTCCCATCCAATTGACACTTGACAACAATGCAAGTATCAAACAACGTGACAAAAATCAATGTACAAATAGCAAAGTTCAGTCGGTAAGAACATTTCTACATGTACATTATGGTGTACACACTTTTGTTTACATTTTACCACATGACGTTACCCTGCTGGGTAGTTTAAATTTCAAACCATTTTCCCGTCCAATTGACACTTGACAACAATGCAAGATTCGAACAACGTGTCAAAAATCAGTGTATGAATAGCAGAGTTCAATCTATAAGAACCTTGCTGCATGTACACCATGGTGTACACTTTAGTTTACACTTTGCCACATGACATTACCCTGTTGGAGAATATAAATTTCAAACAGTTTTCCTATCCAATTGACACTTGACAACGATGCAAGTGTCAAACAACGTGTCAAAAATTAGTACTAATAACAAACTTCAATCGGTATGAACCTTGCTACATGTACACTTTAGTTTACACTATACCACATTACATTACCCTGTTGGACAGTTTAAATTTCAAATAGTTTTTCCATCCTATTTGCACTTGACAACCATGCAAGTGTCAAACAACGTGTCATAAATGAGTGTACAAATAGCGAAGTACAATCGGTAAGAACCTTGTCACATGTACACTATGGTGTACACTTTAGTTTACACTTTGCCATGTGACATTACCCTGTTGGACAGTTTAAATTTCTAATAGTTTTTCCATCCGACTGACACTTGACAACAATGCAAGTGTCAAACAACGAGTCAAAATTCGGTCTACAAATTGCAATGTTCAATCGGTAAGGACCTTGCTACAAGTACACCATGTTATACACTTTAGTTTACACTTTGCCACGAGACGTCACCCTATTGGACAATTTAAATTTCAAATAAGTTTCCTATCCAATTGACATTGGAAAACAATGTAAGTGCCAAACAACGTGTCCAAAACTAGTGTACAAATTGCAAAGTTCAATCGATAAGAACCCTGCTACATTTACACTATGGTGTACAGTTTAGTTTACACTTTGCCACGTGACACTGCCCTAATAGACAGTTTAAATTTCGAACAGTTTTCTCATCGAATTGACACTTGAAAACAATGCAAGTGTCAAACAATGTGTCAAAAATCAGTGTACAATTAGCAAAATTCAATCGGTAAGAACCTTGCTACATGTACACTATGGTGTACACATTTTAGTTTACACTTTGGCACGTGAAATTGCCCTGCTGGACAGTTTAAATTTCAAACCATTTTTCCATCCAATTGACACTTGACATCAATACAATTGTCGAACAACGTTTCAAAAATCAGTGTACAAATAGCAAAGTTCAATCGGCAAGAACCTTGCTACAAGTACACTATGTTGTACACTTTAGTTAACATTTTGCCACGTGACATTGCCCTGTTAGACAGCATAAATTTCAAACAATTTTCCCATCCAATTGACACTTGACAGCAATGCAAGTGTCAAACAACGTGTCAAAAATCAGTGCACAAATAGCAAAGTTGAATCGTTAAGGACCTTGCTATATGTGCATTATGGTGTACACTTTAATTTACACTTTGCCACGTGAAATTACCCTGTTTGACAGCTTAAATTTGAAACAATTTCCCCATTCAATTGATGCTTAACAACAATGCAAGTTTCAAATAATGTGAGAAAAATCAGTTTACAAATAGCAAAGTTGAAATCAGTAAAAACCTTGCTACATCTACACT
>NW_019235273.1:0-1105 GCF_002742605.1 Olea europaea var. sylvestris
AATTGCCCAGGCGCGATTTTTGTTTCCGATCAACCCGTTAAATTTCAGCCCATTCCGACATCGTCGAGAAAAATGACGGAATTTCCCCCGGCGGAATATTTGTTCCCGATCAAACTGCCAAATTTCAGCAAATTCCGACACAGTCGAGAAAAATGACAAAATTGCCCCTGGCGCAGTTTTTGTTTCCGATCAACCAGTCAAATTTTAGCCAATTCCGACACAATCACGAAAAATGACGAAATTACGCTCGGCGCGATTTTTGTTCCCGATCAACTTGTCAAATTTGAGCCCATTCCGACACAGTCGCGAAAAATGACGAAATTACCCCCGGCGCGATTTTTGTTCCCGATCAACCTGTCAAATTTGCGCCCCTTCCGACACAGTCGAGAAAAATGACGAAATTGCCGCAAACGCGATTTTTATTTTAGATCAAACTGCTAAATTTGAGCCCATTCCGACACAGTCGCGAAAAATGACGAAATTACCCCCGGCGCGATTTTTGTTCCCGATCAACCTGTCAAATTTGCGCCCCTTCCGACACAGTCGAGAAAAATGACGAAATTGCCGCAAACGCGATTTTTATTTTAGATCAAACTGCTAAATTTGAGCCCATTCCGACACAGTCGCGAAAAATGACGAAATTACCCCCGGCGCGATTTTTGTTCCCGATCAACCTGTCAAATTTGAGCCCATTCCGACACAGTCGCGAAAAATGACGAAATTACACCCGGCGCGATTTTTGTTCCCGATCAACCTGTTAAATTTGCGCCCATTCCGACACAGTCGAGAAAAATGACGAAATTGCCTCCAGCGCGATTTTTATTTTAGATCAAACTGCTAAATTTGAGCCCATTCCGACACAGTCGAGAAAAATGACGAAATTGCCGACGGCGCGATTTTTATTTCCGATCAAACTGCCGAATTTCAGCAAATTCTGACATAGTCGAGAAATATGACGAAATTGACCCCGGCGCGATTTTTTTTTCCGATGAAACTGTCAAATTTGAGCCCATTTCGACACAGACTAGAAAAATGACAAAATTGCCCCCCGCCGCGATTTTTGTTTCTGATCAAACTGCCAAATTTCAGCCAATTCCGACACAGT
>NW_019235273.1:1299-2250 GCF_002742605.1 Olea europaea var. sylvestris
GCCCATTCCGACACAGTCGAGAAAAATGACGAAATAGCCCCCAATGCGATTTTTATTTCAGATCAAACTGCCAAATTTCAACCAATTCCGACACAGTAGAGAAAAATGACAAAATTGATGACTGCGCGATTTTTGTTCCCGATCAACCTGTCAAATTTGGGCCCATTCCGACACAGTCGAGAAAAATGACGAAATAGCCCCCAATGCGATTTTTATTTCAGATCAAACTGCCAAATTTCAGCCAATTCCGACACAGTCGCGAAAAATAACGAAATTACACCCGGCGCGATTTTTGTTCCCGATCAACCTGTCAAATTTGAGCCCATTCCGACACAGTCGCGAAAAATAACGAAATTACACCCGGCGCGATTTTTGTTCCCGATCAACCTGTCAAATTTGAGCCCATTCCGACACAGTCGCTAAAAATGGCGAAACTGCCGCAGCACGATTTTAGTTTCCGTTCAAACTGTCAAATTTTCGCCCATTCCTACACAGTCGCGAAAAATGGCAAAATTACCCCATGCGCAGTTTTCGTTCCCGATCAACCCGTCAAATTTGAACCCATTACGACACAGTCGCGAAAAAGGACGAAATTGCCCACGGCGCGATTTTTGTTTCCGATCAACCCGTTAAATTTCAGCCCATTCCGACATCGTCGAGAAAAATGACGGAATTGCCCCCGGCGGAATTTTTGTTCCCGATCAAACTGCCAAATTTCAGAAAATTCCGACACAGTCGAGAAAAATGACAAAATTGCCCCTGGCGCAGTTTTTGTTTCCGATCAACCAGTCAAATTTTAGCCAATTCCGACACAATCACGAAAAATGACGAAATTACACTCGGCGCGATTTTTGTTCTCGATCAACCGGTCAAATTTGAGCCCATTCCGACACATTCGAGAAAAATGACGAAATTGCCGCCGGCGCGTATTTATTTCCCATCAAACTGCCA
>NW_019235274.1:0-2250 GCF_002742605.1 Olea europaea var. sylvestris
CTCTCCTCTGTGTGGTTTTGGATGGTGATCGATTCGGTGGTAAAGGTAAACGGTGATTGATTTCTGCGCTGTGTGCCATAACCGTGTATCTATAAGCTTTATTTGGGCCTAGAGTGATTGGGCTGACTGGTTATTTGGGCAGGCTTGTTAATTGAATTTGGCTTGCAATGTGGGTTGTGGTGGCAGGCTTGTTAATTGAATTTGGCTTGGAGTGTGGTTTGGGGTCTATTTCTCTATGGAATTTATTTTTTGTGACTTAACCGTTGGTTATAATTTTAGTTAATTTGGTGTGAGTGATCTATTTTCAATATAACATCATGTCAATTGAATCATTCTGTGTTAAGTTTATCGGAAAGAATTACTCGATATGGAATTCCAATTGAAGATGTTTTTGAAAGCGAAAGAACTTTGGGGTCATATTGATGGAACCTCTAAACCACTTGAAAATAAAAAGGATCTTAATGCATGGGAAACGCAAGACGATCGTATTATTTCTTGGATTTTGGGATCTATGGGTGCACATGGTGAATAATTTACGCTCCTTCACCACTGCCAAGGAGATGTGGGAATATTTAAAGCACATTTATTATCAAGATAATAACGCACGACGATTTCAATTGGAATTAGAGATTGCTAACTACACTTCTTATTATTGAGCAATATTATTCTGGTTTTCTGAATTTGTGGAGTGAGTATTTCGGCATAATTCATGCTAAGGTCCCTGCGATGGCCTTATCAGCATTACAAAAGGTTCAAGAGGTTAGAAATCGGGATCAATTTCTTAAGAAATTACGATATGAATTTGAAGTAGTTCGAGTAGGTTTATTGAATTGCGATCCAGTTCCTTCATTGGACATATGTTTGGGTGAACTTTTGTGTGAGGACCAACGATTGGCTACCCAAGCTAATATTGGAGCGAAATTCTCCTCACCTGAGGTGGTTAACATTGCTTATGCTGTACAAGGACGGGGAAAGGGTAAACGTCAGTGTTTCCTCTGCAAAGGATATGGTCATTTTACTCATAATTGTCCTTAGAAAGTCTGCAATTACTGTAAACAATCAGGGCATACCATCAAGGATTGTCAATCACATCCTCCAAATCGGAGAGCTAACGCATTTCAAGCCAATGGTCGAGATACTACTTCAACACCCTCACCAGCCAGCACTAGCCAACCTGTCCTTACACCCGAAATGGTCCAACAAATGATTGTTTCTGCCTTCTCTGCCTTGGGGTTACAAGGTAAGGATCAACCTGTTTCTTTTCCTTAGTTTGTTAATTCAGGAGCGTCAAACCATATGACTGGTAGTTGTGCTTCCTCAAATAACATCTGACGTTATACTAGTACTCAGCATATTCAGATTGCTAATGGTAGTACCCTTCCTACTACTGCTGTTGGCGATATTGGACCTTCTTTTAATAATGATTTTATGTCTCCGGGTTTATCTCCAAACTTGCTTTCAGTTGGTCATTAGTTGATAGTAACTGTGATGTGTGTTTATCTCGTGCTAGTTGTATTGTGCAGGATCAGGGATCGGGAAAGGTGATCACGAAGGGACCTAAAGTTGGAAAATTGTTTCCATTACAGTTTACTATTCCTACTGCTATGTCTTTAGCGTGTCTTAGTCTTGGACAAAAGCATGAAATTTGGCATAAAAGATTAGGGTATCCAAACACTCTAATTTTGTCATATTTATTGAAATGTGGTTTTTTGGGTAATAAAGCTCAGTCACAGTCTTCAAATCTGAAGTTTGATTGTGATATTTGTAAGCTTGGGAAAAGTAAAACTCATTCGTTTCCCACTTATGGCCATCGTGATAAATTCTTTAAAATTATTCATAGTGATATTTGGGGTAAACACTTGTCACCTCACATACACACTATAAATATTTTGTGACATTTATTGATGATTATAGTTGTTATATTTGGATATATTTTATTCGTTCTAAAAGTAAAGTCAACACCGTTCTTAGGACATTCGTAGCCTACACGAGACAATTCTCTACTAGCATTCAGATTGTAAGGTCCGACAACGGAGGAGAATATATGTCTTCTGATTGTCGGACTTTCTTGCAACAAAAGGGTACTCTCCCAATGCTCTTGTCCATATACTCCTCAGCAAAATGAGGTAGCTGAAAAAAAGAATCGTCACTCACTAGATGTTGTTCGAGTGTTGCTTTTGGAATCTTCAGCCTCGCATAGATTTTGGGTCGAAGTCCTCTTCACAGCCGTATACCTAATTAATCGACTTC
>NW_019235274.1:21405-22520 GCF_002742605.1 Olea europaea var. sylvestris
TAATGGTTGATTTCTCGTTTTGATTATTACAAACAAATTACATTTAATTCTAACTTATTGAATTTAAGCGTTGTTAGTGATTATTGTGGAATTAATGAGGAATGAAAACACGAGAATCGAGATTAAGATTCATACACATAAACGAACAACCTTGGTGCCAAACGATCAATGCACAAGCAAAGTTTGGAGATCGACGAACGAAGAGGTTGAAATCGAGCTTTTGCGTCAAAAATCTTTTGGAAGAAATTGAAGACATTAGATATAGATGCATTTTAGTACTCAAATGTAAAGGTATAATTCTTCAATTTCTTGCATCAATTATAGTTAAAACAATTTTTATGCACGAGACTCTTTCAAGACAAACAATACTTACATAAAAATTATTTTCAAAAAGATAAGTATTTCGATTTTCAAGATTACATATTTACGTAATACTTAGCTATATAATAAATGAGAAAATCCTTCAAGTACCTGCATAAAAATTCATCACGAAGGAGAAAGTCTGGAAGGGTAATTTTCTGCCCATCCGAACATCCAGATGACCCAACGGTCAATTTATTTTACCATTCTGACTCTAACTCAAATGGTTAGTTTTTGCCTCGTTTGGATGAGTCCAGACATCTGAATGGCTTGTCCAGATGGACAGAAGTTTTGCTCATTTGAGTGCTATAAATACTTCTTCACTTCCTCATTTGAAACAACAATTATTAAGCTTTTAAGAGAGTTATTTATTGATCTTTTCTACCTTGTTTTCAATTTTTATAAAATCAAATCATTTACTTCTTGAAAAACTTTTTTGAGTAATCAAACTTTGAAAAATCATATATCTCATTAAAGTTTTTCATATAACACTTGAGCTATATTTTTTGTGATTTATTGAAGTATTCTGCCTACTTCTCTCTTGATTCTAAATTAAGTTCATATAATCAATTAAGAGAGAAGTCTTTGATTGTAACTTCAATTTTCCTTTAAATTTTGGATTGTGGGTCGGTTAAGATCCCGAAAAGCTCAACGGTGTAAAATGATCGATCTTCGTATTTGTAAGTCATTGGAAGCATTGTAAGAATGTTGGATTGCACCATAAGTCAATCAATATAATGAAAAAGTCTTGCTCG
>NW_019235275.1:0-2250 GCF_002742605.1 Olea europaea var. sylvestris
GAAGTGTTTCCAATCAAATTTAACTAAAATTTCACTTGATTATGTTCATTGATGCGTTTCCAATCAAATTTGACTAAAATTTCACTTGAGTATGGTTCATTGACGTGTTCCCAATCAAATTTGAATAAGATTTCATCTGAATTTCGTTCATTGGTGCGCTTCCAATCAAATTTGACTAAAATTTCATTTGAGTTTGATTCATTGGCACGTTTTCAATAAAATTTGACTAAAATTTCTCTCGAATTTTGTTCATCGGCGTGTTTCCAATCAAAGTTGACTAAAATTTCACTTGAGTTTGCTTCATTGGCATGTTACCAATCAAATTTGACTAAAATTTCATTTGAATTTTGTTCATTATCGTGGTTCAAATCAAACATAACTATAATTCCATCTGAGTTTGGTTAAATGGCATGCTTTCAATGAAATATGAGTAAAAATTCATCAGGATTTTCTTCACTGGCATGTTTCCAATCAAATTTGACTAAAATTTAACCGGGGTTTTCTTCATTGGTGCAATCAAATTTGACTAAAATTTCACTTGGATTTTGTTCATTGGAGTGTTTCTAATCAAATTTAACTAAAATTTTACTTGAGTAAGGTTTATTGACGCGTTCCCAATCAAATTTGACTAAAATTTCACTTGGATTTTGTTCATTGGAGTGTTTCTAATCAAATTTAACTAAAATTTTACTTGAGTAAGGTTTATTGACGCGTTCCCAATCAAATTTGACTCAAACTTCGTCTGGATTTTGTTCATTGGTGCGCTTCCAATCAAATTTGACTTAAATTTCACTTGAGTATGGTTCATTGACGCGTTCGCAATCAAATTTGACTAAAATTTTATCTGAATTTTGTTCATTGGTGCACTTCCAATCAAATTTGACTAAAATTTCACTTGAATTTGATCCATTGATAGGTTTCCAATAAAATTTGACGTAAATTTCACCTGAATTTTGTTCAGCAGCGTGTTTCCAATCAAAGTTGACTAAAGTTTCACTTGAGTTTGCTTCATTGGCGCGTTACCAATTAAATTTGACTAAAATTTCATCTAGATTTTTTCATTGTCGCGCTTCAAATCAAACATGACTGCAATTTCATTTGAGTTTGGTTAAATGGCGCGTTTTCAATTAAATTTGAGTAAAAATTCATCTGGATTTTCTTCATTGGTGTGTTTCCGATCAAATTTGACTAAAATTTTACATGAGTTTAGTTTATTGGCGCGTTTCCAATCAAATTTAACTAAAATTTAAATGAGGTTTTGTTCATTTGTGTGTTTCCAATCTAATTTGACTAAAATTTCACTTAAGTTTAGTTGATTGGCGCGCTTCCAATCAAATTTGACTAAAATTTCTCCTGCATTTTGTTCATTGGCGTGTTTCCAATCAAATTTGACTAAAATTTCTCCTGCATTTTGTTCATTGGCGTGTTTCCAATCAAATTTGATTAAAATTTCACTTGTATTAGATGGCGCATTTTCAATCAAATTTGTGTAAAATTTCATCTGGATTTTGTTCATTAATGCGCTTCCAATCAAATTTGACTAAAATTTTGCTTGAGTTTGATTCATTGGCACGTTCCCAATCAAATTTGACTAAAATTTCACATAAATTTTGTTTATTGGCACGTTTCCAATCAAATTTAACTAAAATTTCACTAAAGTTTAGTTTATTGGTGCGTTTCCAGTCAAATTTGACTAAATTTCGTCTAGATTATTTTCATTTTCACGCTTCAAATCAAATATGACTACAATTTCATCTGAATTTTGCTAAATGACATGTTTTCAATCAAATTAGAGGGAATCTTCATCTGGATTTTGATCATTGGTGCTCTTTCTATTAAATTTGACTAAAATTTCACTTGAATTTAATTTATTGACGCGTTTCCAGTTAAATTTGACTAAATTTCACTTGAACTTTGTTGTTTGGCGTGTTTTCAATCAAATTTCACTAAAAGTTCACTTTAGTAGGGTTCACTGACGCGTTTTCAATCAAATTTGTCTAAAATTTCTTCAAAATTTTGTGCATTGTTGCCTTTCCAATCAAATTTGACTAAAATTTCACTTGAGTTTGATTCATTGGCGCGTTTCCAATCAAATTTGTCTAAAATTTCACCTAGATTTTGTTCATTGACATGTTTTCAATAATATTTGACTAAAATTTCACTTGAGTTTGGTTCGTTGGCACGTTTCCAATCAAATTTGACTAAAATTTCGTTGGGATTTTGTTTATTGTCAAGCTTTAAATCAAATAT
>NW_019235276.1:0-2250 GCF_002742605.1 Olea europaea var. sylvestris
TGGAGAAAAAGCCGTCGAAAAGGATATGGTTCAAATTACCCCAGTTCCTCATCTTCCATTTACCAAAATAACCCTCTCAATTATTAACTTGGGGTAAATGGCAATGCATTAAATTGAAGGGTAAATTGGCAAGTTGAAAATTATTACTGCCATATTCCCTTGAATAGCCAACACTACTTCCTTTAAAATTGACACAAATCAACAGTGAATGACAAGGTTCTCCCACGACTGCAACAAAAATTTTGGACAAATCTCATTCACATGGGGATAAACAGACGCTAGATATCGCACCATTAGTCTTTGAAATTTTACAGAACATTACATAAACCCTAATTAAACAAAATATTAAAAATGTATGAAGCCTTGAGCACACATATTTACTCGACATCATTCTTTGGAGACCTAATACTACTAGGGGGCAAAGGCAACACCCGATAAGCCATGACAGTTGCCTGTGTTGACTTTGTAGAATATTTTTTTTACCATATATTGGGTGACCGCTCGAGCTTGGGGTTCACCCTGATTTGCTCAAATTTTTGGATTCGTCACTGAATAGTATCAGTCATTACTTTTCCATGTCTGTAGGCAAACACCATGATTTCCCTATGCCATCCTTTGGGGATCTTAGGTCAGATCTCTACATCGAAAAATGGAAGCCCATCATAATTCTTATCATCCAAATAGGCAATTTCTTCGCTATCTTCATTGAATATCGATGGATCATCATAACCCTCAACGAACATATCTTTGCTTTATTGCAATATTATTTGACTAATTTAGGCGACATTTGAACTTGACGCATCTCATTTTCTACTAACTTATTATGGAATTCAACGTTCTCTTCATATTGTCTACTTCTGTTAATCTAATCTGAATCAAGTAGCTCCTCAATTGGGGCCTAATTCAAGTCTAACCACGTTTGAAATCAAATCCAAAATATCAAAATCACAGATAATCTTTTCATCCAATTCAAATTCCTTCAATATTACTTTTTTCAATCTACTAATCTTGCCTAGCTATTAAAATCCAAAGTCAGCTGGTCCACTTACTATTAGTAATCGTGATTTGTCCTGTAAAAGAAGAAAGGATCAAAAGCAATCTTTTTATTGCACTGAGAAATTTGATAAAAATCTTTCTTAATTTTGGTTCCACTTGACTATCACAGTGGTTAATGAAATCCACCCAATTTTACTTCAATAATTCAATTCACTGATTTTGATGAACTTTAGGGGGCCGTCTGACATTTAATTAAAGCCATCATTAAAGGTCTTTGAGATTCTCAAACATATCAAGAATCTAATCGTTTTTATTCATCAAGTTGAGAGCTCCTGATCATAATTGAGTGATATTTTATTTAAATTTATTTATTTATTTTTATGAATATTTTGACATGTGGATTATTCTTTTACTATTGAACCTAAGAGCATTGAAACGAGTGGAAACCCAATAATCTTATCTCACTTCAAAACGTCTTTGATTTTTTGAAGGGATCTCGCGAACCATGGGAACGCCTAGTGCCTAGAGGAGCATAGCTCATTTTTCTCTTAGGTCAATCAAGAGGTTTAGAGTGAAAATAGATAAGTTCCATCGAATTGATATTAGAAAAAAAATCATAGCAAGACAATATGGGATGAAGCAAGCAGCATGAGGTTAGTTGAATAGAACAAATCGATCGAGAAGTACATCGTTATTTTTAATTTAAGTAAGACGAGATGGCAATTTGACATTGTTCAAGGAGTTTGCTAGATCCTTAACGCCTAATGCAAGGTACTACACTTCAAATCAAAACAAGTTGACCTAGAACTCACGACTACACTTAGGCACCGTTTGATTGGCAAAACATTTCCATGAAAAATGGAATTTGGGTGGCATTTTCCAACTTTGGTGTGTTTGATAGGGATTTATTTTCCATGGAATAGAAATTCTTGAATTTCTTGGGAGCTGCACTTTTCTTGCTTTTGTATCAATTCCCACCAATATGGTGGGAATTAATTTTCCCGGTTACTGTTGACCTTTATTTATTTATTTATTTTTTTGGCAATAAAAATAAATTCTAAGAATTATTGTAAAAAAAAATTTCACTTTAATTGACAATTTTTATGTTAAACAAAATCAAACAAATACCAAAAGATAGATGATTTTCTTGAATTTTTTTGGTAATGGAAACAAATTTCATCCCTAATATCAGAAAATTGTATCCCTTTAATTGACAATTTTTATGTAAAACGAAGCCAAACGAACATCAAAAAA
>NW_019235277.1:0-2250 GCF_002742605.1 Olea europaea var. sylvestris
TGTTGACCCCAAAAAGTGCTGCCAACAGATGCCGGTCCCACCCGCACACACGTGGGCGAATGTCCAACATGCTAAGACACACGGACGGTCTAAAATGAACGGTTCAAAGGGCGTGGGAGTAGCCCAACGACGCGGGATGATGACGTTCGAAATTCGACGGGTTCTTCATGATCCGATTGTACAATTATTACCAATCGGTGTTCGTCAATGTATATGTAAATGTGTATAAACTCGTTCCATCAATCATTCGAATAAGATCTTTGTGTAGGCAATCTCTTGGGAGAAGTGACCATAGAGGATGCTCCCTTGTGGTTCGAAGGCTCCTACATCGGCTTCGGGGCTTCGGCCATTTCATACAATACTTTCACTTGAGGGCTTCAGCTATCTTCAACCATTCTCAGCATCATGGCTTTGGGTCATAGGCCTCGGCACGTGGACTTCGGGTGCATTCACAGGCCTCGGTAAAAGGGAGTCTCGGCTAGTGGACTTCGACTTAAAGGGCTTCAGCTATAGTCCACCTCGGCGATCTATGCCGCCTCAACTGGAAGGCCACGTCGTTCGCCCTGAGTGGGCCATTGGCCCAGGTAGATTGGCCAAGTATGACAATACACAACATTATCCATGTGACGAACAATTGGAATTAAGTTGTCTTAGGCAAGATATTTTCACGAGTCTTATTTGACGTCTTGAAGAAGGGCAACAAAGAATATTATTCTATTATGCATTTTGTTTCCTTAGTATAATGTATGTTCAAAAGAGAGTGATTCCTTGCATTTTGAAGTAAAATGACCTTGTATTTATCTACAATAATAATAACCTATTAAAATATCATATCAAGGGAAATCATTTTTTTGACGATTTTATCCCCCATATAATTCAATTATTTCAGTAACACCTTACTTTTCATTTTTCAATATGTAATAAATACTACATGAAATTTGTGTTATTAATTCTCAACTAATTAATATTCACATTAATCTAGATTCACCGAATTCTCACTTGATGAATCTTGAATTAAATGAATTTAAAATTATTATAAATGAATTTATTCATATTCATGTATTTAGAAATTTTAATGGATGTTTGAATTTATGTATTAATAATTAATTTTTATTTATCAAATTTAATATAAAAAGATTGCTCATTTATAGTATTTCATCACTACAAAGAATTTGAATCAAAAAAATTGAGTTTTGAGAGTATAATTTTCTTCTCTTAAATTTTCAAGCTATATATATATATTTTTAATTCGTCCGAGACTTATCAAATCCTTCAGCATACTTCTCATTTCTCATTTTGCTTATATAAAGGTGAAGTTCGACTCGATTGAGATGTAAATTATACTTTACACTTGGTATAGGGCACTTGCGCATGTCAACATCGTTTGATCTTCAAACGTATCATATTGCTCAAAATTAGATAGAAATTTCAAGATTTTGCCACTTTTTACACGGCAGATTTTTCTATTTGGCCTATCACTATTCTTTTTTATTGAAAGGTCTATATTACCTTTAATGAAATGATTCTTTTTATATTGCAACATATATCCTAATTTTTTAAACATTTTATCTTCTATTTTGAATATTTGAATATAAATTCATTCTATGATCTAATAAATAAGAATAATTTGCAACATATATTTCATATTTTCTAAATAAAATACTATATTCTTCAAATGGTAAATTTATATTTTCTAATTGAGAAATAATATTCTTTATTTTTTCTAATATTCTTTCTAATAGATTATCTTATCCTTCAATTGTATATCCTGACATTTATTCATACAAATAATCATCGATTAATCCCTACGATTCTTTAAGATCTTAAAAAGATTGATTCTAATTTTAGCAAATGTTTAATAGTTTTACCTTAGGTTTGATATGAACTTTTATTCTTAGAACCGACTTTGAGCTCTGAATCTGTAAACTGCCTTCTTCAACGGTCTCCTGCCTTCACAGAATTGTTACTATTTCAGTTACTTGCTCTCACTATATCAACTTCTAAGATATTAAAAAAAAACTTTCTTTTTATTAAAATAAGAAGAAAATTTTTTATTAGATCCTTCAAGAATCTATGGAAATTAAGATTTAGAAACTCATATTTATCTCAAAATATTGGAGTTTTATTTATATTTATACAAGACTTCTATTTAGTACAGATGGATTTTCGGAAAAACTGATTTTTCAAACTGGGAATGGTTTTTAGAATAACTATTGCTTACAACTCGAGATTTCAAGATAAGATGGAATC
>NW_019235278.1:0-2249 GCF_002742605.1 Olea europaea var. sylvestris
GGGGCTATTTCGTCATTTTTCGCGACAGTGTCGGAATGGGCTCAAATTTGACTGGTCGATCGGAAACAAAAATTTATCCGGGCGCAATTTCGTCATTTTTCGCGACGGGGTCGGATTTGGCTCAAATTTGACCGTTGATCGTAAACAAAAATCGCGCCGGGATCAATTTCGTCATTTTTCGCGACGGAGTCGGAATGGGCTCAAATTTGACAGGTAGATCGGAGACAAAAATCATGCCAGGGGCAATTTCGTCATTTTTACGAAGGTGTCGGAATGGGCTCGAATTTGATAGGTTGATCGGAAACAAAAATCGCACAGGGGGCAATTTTGTCATTTTTCGAGACGAAGTCGGAATGGGCTCAAATTTGACAGGTTGACCGGGAACAAAAATCTCTCCGGGGGGAATTTCGTCATTTTTCGCGACGGAGTCGGAATGGGCTCAAATTTGACAGGTGTCACGGGAACAAAAATCTTGGGCAATTTCGTCATTTTTTGCGAGGGTGTCGGAATGGGCTCAAATTTGACAGGTTGATCGGACACAAAAATCGCGCCGGGAGCAATTTCGTCATTTTTCGCGACGGAGTCGGAATGGGCTCAAATTTGATAGGTTGATCAAAAACAAATATCGATCCAGGGGGAATGTCGTCATTTTTGGCGAAGGAGTCGGAATGGGCTCAAATTTGACAGGTTGATCGGGAACAAAAATCGCTAAAGGGGTAATTTCGTCATTTTTCGCGACGGAGTCGGAATGGGCTCAAATTTGACAGGTTGATCGAAAAAATAACCACGCCAGGGGCAATTTCGTCAATTTCACGAAGGTGTCGGAATATGCTCAAATTTGACAGGTTAATCGGAAACAAAAATAGCGCAGGGGGCTATTTCGTCATTTTTCGCGTCGGAGTCGGAATGGGCTAAAATTTAACAGGTTGACCGGGAACAAAAATCTCGCTTGGGGAAATTTCGTCATTTTTCGCGACAGAGTCGAAATGGGCTCAAATTTGACAGGTTGATCGGGAACAAAAATCGCGCTAGGGGCAATTTCGTCATTTTTCGCGACGGTGTCGGAATGGGTTCGAATTTGACTGGTTGATCCTAAACAAAAATTTATCCGGGTGCAATTTCGTCATTTTTCGCTACGAGGTCGGATTGGGCTCAAATTTGACAGGTTGATCGTAAACAAAAATCGCCCAAGGGGCAATTCCGTCATTTTTTGCGACGGAGTCGGAATGGGCTCAAATTTGATAGGTTGATCGGAGACAAAAATCACGCTAAGGGCAATTTCGTCATTTTTACGAAGTTGTCGGAATGGGTTCAGATTTGACAGGTTGATCGAAAACAAAAATCGCGCAGGGGGCAATTTCGTCGTTTTTCGTGACGAAGTCGGAATGGGCTCAAATTTGACAGGTTGATCGGGAACAAAAATCTTGAGCAATTTCGTCATTTTTCGCGACGGCGTCGGAATGGGCTCAAATTTGACAGGTTGATCGGACAAAAAAATCGCGCCGGGAGCTATTTCGTCATTTTTCGCGACCGAGTCGGAATGGGCCCAAATTTGATAGGTTGATCGAAAACAAATATCGATCCAGGGGGAATTTCATCATTTTTGGCGAAGGAGTCGGAATGGGCTCAAATTTGACAGGTTGATCGGGAACAAAAATCACTCAAGGGGTAATTTTGTCATTTTTCGCGACGGAGTCAGAATGGGCTCGAATTTGACAGGTTGATCGGAAAAATAACCACGCCAGGGGCAATTTCGTCAATTTCACGAAGGTGTCGGAATGGGCTCAAATTTGACAGGTTGATCGAAAACAAAAATAGCTCAGGGGGCAATTTCATCATTCTTCAGAGCGGAGTCGGAATGGGCTAAAATTTCACAGGTTGACCGGGAACAAAAATCTCGCTTTGGGGAAATTCGACATTTTTCGCGACGGGGTCGGAATGGGCTCAAATTTGACAGGTTGATCGGGAACAAAAATCGCGCTAGGGGCAATTTCGTCATTTTTCGCAACGGTGTCGGAATGGGCTCAAATTTGACTGGTTGATCCGAAACAAAAATTTATCCGGGCGCAATTTTGTCATTTTTCGCGACGGGGTCGGATTGAGCTCAAATTTGACAGGTTGATCGTAAACAAAAATCGCACAAGGGGCAATTTCGTTATTTTTCAAGACGGAGTCGGAATGGGCTCAAATTTGATAGGTTGATCGGAGACAAAAATCACGCTAAGGGCAATTTCGTCATTTTTACGAAG
>NW_019235279.1:0-2249 GCF_002742605.1 Olea europaea var. sylvestris
ACCCTTACTCTAGGATATCTTTGCCATAGGGGTGTCACCCAATCAATACCTAGAATATCCCTTACAGACTGTAGTCAATAGCCACACGTCAGACAAGCGACAGAGAAAAAAGGACAACGCTGGAGGATAAAAGGACTGGAATGGCTTTGAATTCCAAAGAAGGTAGTAGAGACGACCAGTTATACCCTAATCCACCAGTGTCTAGAAACCCCATTTCACTAACTAAACAGTCAAATCCATAAAAACCCAGTTGGGTTAGATCCAAACAACAAGGTGATCCACAATCAAAAGGTCTTGAGACAACAAAAAATCCCCACCTTAGCACATAAAAAACCTCCCGACCAAATCAACCCAGGATAGTCCAAGCAATGAAGACCAAGACTTGGCTTAAGTAAAAGATATGGATTAATCATTGAAAAATCTCAAATTAAAATTGTTAGATGTATCCAAGTATAAAGAATTCAGTGAGAACTTTTCTTCATATATGGTTGACATTACATTCTACGAGGTAACAATAACACACTATTCCCTATCCTACATATTATAGAATTCCATTTGTCAACCATATTATAGATGTGGACATTAGTGTTTCATTTCATAAACTCCTACATTCACACAAACTTTAGATCAAAATGGAATCTACAATTACTATAGAGGAGTTTGTTGTTTATTCTTAGTAACTTAACTTCACAATTACTGATACCGGAAGTAAAATTTCACCAGTAATTAATGTAGATATTCTTACCTTGTTCTACTTCGCTTTAACTAATAAAATTGAGATCACAGACCTTACCTCGTGTTTCGGACTTGAAACATATGCCATACCTGCTCCGCAGAATTACAAGGGCTAAGGTAAAAATGAAATACCGAAGTAGAAGCAGATAATCACAGCGAACAATTAAGAACAAATAATCATACAATGAAGATATAATATAAAATAACCCACAGACCTTTTCAAAAGGCACGACCATAGAATAACCCACAGACCTTTTCAAAAGGCACGACCATACAAAACAACATATTAACACTAAGTTAATCAATCAAACGGTCAAAACACATACAACAAATACATAAATGACCCCATGAAAGGATCTCACCACACTTATGTTGACATATGGTTGACTATAACATTAAAGTTTTGATTATAACAAGCAAGTTAATCTCGTTTACTAACAAGTTGAATTCAAATGATTATAGTTTTTCAAAGCGTATGATGGAAAATTTATCGATGGTCGTCAAAATCTATCATCACAAATTGCATTCATGAAAAAGGTCAAGATCGAAGTCAAATATTTAAAAACTTAAGAGCTAAACTTCGGAGCATAAACAAAGACTTGATTTCTTAGATAAAATGTAAAAGTACTAACACTTTGATATTTGATATTGAATCCTTAAGCTCAAAATCCTTTTATACATTAAAAATAATTTTTGTGCATTAAAAGTTATTAGAAATGCAATGTTTTGATCAAATATAAAAATGATTTTACGATGATATTTGAACTTGAAAAATATTTTTCTTATCTTGAAAGTTAGTTAAAAATACTTTCCAAGAGTCAATGCCTTTCAAGACCTTCAAATCAGAACAAACAAAGCCAGAACGTAAAATATCCAAACTATTGGGCGGTCAACCAGCCGAACGAGGCAATCGACCGGAAGGGGTCGATCGACCAAAAGCGAAGGTTGATCAAAAATTTTCAACAGTCCAAAATTTGACCATTCTAACATTTGATTTTTACTATATAAATACTTATGTTGGTCATCCGGACAAGAGGCGGTCGATCGGACATGCCACCTGAACATATAGATTTTTTTGGTGTTTTGAAATTTATAAATATCCCCACTCTTTTCCATTCTTCATAAGACCTTCAAGAACATCAAAGTGAGATATTTCTTTTAGAATTCTTTGACCTTTCCTTTGCATTCATTTCATCATATAAAAAACTTAGATTAATTTAAACTCTTTAATCAGCTTCTTCATCATAGCTATTCATATCTCTTTTTGTACTTAACTTATTTTTATCATTCATAGAAGAGAGAGATTTCGAGGAAAAGTTTTGAACTTGCATTGTATCATTTCTTCTACTTCTCTATACTAAAACTTTGATTTAATGAATTAAACTAGTAAAATCATTATACTCGTCAAAGTTTCTTATTTTTCTCTTGGAACTTCATTTATTACTATTGTTCATTAAAAGAGAGAGATATTTTGAGAATATTTTTGACCTTACATTGTATCATTTTTTTTTTTT
>NW_019235280.1:0-2249 GCF_002742605.1 Olea europaea var. sylvestris
ATTTTTGTTCCCGATCAACCTATCAAATTTGAGCCAATTCCGACGCATTCTCGAAAAATGACGGAATTGCCCCCGGCGCGGTTTTTGTTTCCGGTCAACCTGTCAAATTTTAGCTAATTCCTACACAGTT
This sequence comes from Olea europaea var. sylvestris, assembly GCF_002742605.1. Classification (NCBI taxonomy): domain Eukaryota; kingdom Viridiplantae; phylum Streptophyta; class Magnoliopsida; order Lamiales; family Oleaceae; genus Olea; species Olea europaea. The sequence continues at coordinate 131 of NW_019235280.1, forward strand.
GAGAAAAATGAAGAAATTGCCCCCGTCGCGGTTTTTTGTTCCCGATCAACCTGTAAAATTTTAGCCAATTCCGACACAGTCGAGAAAAATGACGAAATTGCCCCCGGCGCGATTTTTGTTCACGATCAACCTGTCAAACTTGAGCTAATTCCGACGCAGTCGCGAAAAATGAAATTGCCCACGGCGCAGTTTTTGTTTCCGGTCAACCTGTCAAATTTTAGCTAAATCCGACACAGTCGAGAAAAATGAAGAAATTTCCTTTGTCGCGATTTTTGTTCCCGGTCAACCTGTCAACGACACAGTCGAGAAAAATGAAGAAATTTCCTTTGTCGCGATTTTTGTTCCCGGTCAACCTGTCAACGACACAATCGAGAAAAATGACGAAATTGCCCCTATCGCGGTTTTTGTTCCCGATCAACCTGTAAAATTTAAGCCAATTCCGACACAGTCGAGAAAAATGACGAAATTGCCCCCGGGGTGGTTTTTGTTCCCGATCAACCTGTCAAATTTCAGCAAAGTCCGACACAGTCGCGAAAAATGACGAAATTACACCCGGCTCGGTTTTTGTTCCCGATCAACCAGTCAAATTTGGGCTAATTTCGACACAGTCGCGAAAAATGACGAAATCGCCCCCTGCGCGATTTTTGCTTCCGATCAACCTGTCAAACTTTAGTCCATTCCTGCACAGTCGGGAAAAATGACGAAATTGCCCCCGGCGCGATTTTTTGTTTCAGATCAACCCGTCAAATTTTAGCCCATTCCTACACAGTCGTGAAAATGACGAAATTGCCCTCGGCGCGGTTTTATGTTTCCGATCAACCTATCAAATTTCAGCCAATTCCGACACAGTCGAGAAAAATGACGAAATTTCACCCGGCGCTATTTTCGTTCTCGATCAACCTGTCAAATTTTAGCCCATTCCGACACAGTCGAGAAAAATGACGAAATTGCCGTCGCCTCGATTTTTATTTCAGATCAAACTGCCAAATTTTAGCAAATTCCGACAGTCCAGAAAAATGATGAAATTGCCCCCGGCTCGATTTTTGTTTCTTATCAACCCGTCAAATTTTATCCAATTCCGACACAGTCGCGAAAAATGTCGAAAATACACCCGGCGCGATTTTTGTTCCCGATCAACCTGTCAAATTTGAGCCCATTCCGACACAGTCGGGAAAAATGACGAAATTACACCTGGCGCTATTTTCGTTCCCGATCAACCTGTCAAATTTCAGCCCATTCCGAATTCATCGCGAAAAATGACAAATTACCCCCGGCGGAATTTTTGTTTCCGATCAACCTGTAAAATTTGAGCCTATTCCGACACAGTCGAGAAAAATGCCGAAATTGCCACCGGCGCGATTTTTGTTTCCGATCAAGCTGTCAAATTCGAGCCCATTCCGACACAGTCGAGAAAAATGACGAAATTGCCCCCGACGCGATTTCTATTTTCGATCAAACTGCCAAATTCAAGCCAATTCCGACCCAGTCGAAAAAATTGACAAAATTGCCCCCGGCGCGATTTTTGTTTCCGATCAACCTGTCAAATTTTAGACAATTCCGAAACAGTCGCGAAAAATGACGAAATTGCCCCGGCGCGATTTTTTACCCGATCAACCTGTCAAATTTGAGCCCATTCCGACACAGTCGAGAAAAATGACGAAATTGCCCCCGGCGCGATTTTTATTTCAGATCAAACTGTCAAATTTCAGCCAATTCCGACACAGTCGAGAAAAATGACGAAATTGTCCCAGGCGCGATTTTTGTTTCCAATCAACAAGACAAATTTCAGCCAATTCTGACACTGTCGCGAAAAAAGACGAAATTACACCCGGCACAGTTTTTGTTCCCGATAAACCTGTCGAATTTCAGCCAATTTCGACACAGTCGAGAAAAATGACGAACTTGCCCCCGGCGCGATTTTTATTTCGGATCAACCTGTCAAATTTGAGCCCATTCCGACACAATCCAGAAAAATGACGAAATTGCCCCCGGCGCGATTTTTGTTTCCCATCAACTTGTCAAATTTTAGCCAATTTCGACACAGTCGAGAAAAATGACATAATTGCCCTGGCGCGATTTTTGTTTCCGATCAACCTGTCAAATTTGAGCCCATTCCGAC
>NW_019235281.1:0-3259 GCF_002742605.1 Olea europaea var. sylvestris
CATCCCCATATTTTCACGCTTTTCTTGTCACCCTCTTTGACCTTTGTGATTTGTGAAGGCAATTGCCAAGAGTGAAAACGAGGAAAAAAAAATAATAATGAATATATATATATATATGCATCAAGCCTTTTGATTATTTTAAGAGGTAATGTTAAAAAAAATAAAAATAAAAATTGTTCTCCACGATTTAATTTGTACAACCTTTTTCCCCATTTTGATTTGACTTCAAATTTAACCAGAATTAACTTCTGCTTGAAGTCCGCGACTCCAATTCGCGGAACCCAAACTCACATTTCATTCCACCTAAATCTCCAGTCCCTCAGAAAATGCAGTTGCTCACGCGCTCCACCACCGGTTCTACTGGTCACCTTTCATCTTTCCCTCACATCTACAAGTGATTTCAATGCGGGTTTTCGGCCCAGCCGGTTCCTGTAACGTTAGTTGACCGTAAATTGCACTGTACAACTATGGACCACTGTAACTGTTACGATTCCAAATATGATTGGCAGTTGTCAGGAACACATAGATTATTGTCAAATAAAAAATTTCCACGTCATATTGTTGATTGTAATAAAAAAGAATATGTGTGTACCAGATGAATTTGACTGACAAAATTCCAGCGATCTTGACCGAAACGTATTCAATTTGGAAAAATTGTAACCGAAATTTCGGCTTTATTCCAGTGCAACGCAGAATTTGCACCATGACCAGTGAGGTGAGGGGAGAGAAAGGGGCTTGGGGATATCTAAAAAGATTCTATTAATTTTTATTTTGGTGTTATTTATTTGATTCATGATAAATAGGGTTGTTTGATTAATTGACAAATTTATTGTCATACTATCCAAGTTGACAAAATTTGTACCTTTTTAATGCTGTGAATCATTAATTAATAAATAATTGACATGGAGTTAAAATTTACATATAATAAATGGGGATAATTGCAGTAGAAGTTTCAAACCTTTGAAACATTAACAAACTTTTTTCAGATCTTTCATTTGTTGCGGCTGTCATCCCTAACATTTTCAAATGTTACATGTGAGGTCGTTTGGATGGTTTTCGTTAGTTGACAATCAAACTAAATTTTGACCACCTTTTAATCAATTTTAAAATGACAGAATAGTAATTTTATATTTACCACATGAAACAATTAAAAAACTTAAATTCAAAACCAAAAAAAAAAAAAAAAAAAGGAAAAGAGAAGAGAAATGGATCTTCTTCTTCTTCCCCTACCCTACCCCACTCAATCTGAAACCAGCGATAATAAATCTACTGCCATCGCCATCGCAATACCCCATTGTTATCGTCCAAATCCACCATCACCACCTCCTACATAGATCCATAATGTGCAATCCACCACTATACATTGACTACATTTCTGCCACAACCTCAGAGAAGCAAAGGCAGCGCATAAAAAACACCAAAAATGGGTTTGGAAAAGAATTGAACCTTTGGGTTTGGGAAAATGAATTAAGTTTAGGTCGGTAGGTTATGGTGTGGAATCGGGCTTGTGTAATGGTGTTGTAGGGTGTGAAACCATTTGTAGATTAAAGGGGTACAATGATGTGATAAGTGAAGGATGTGAGTTGTGTGATTTCTTGGCGAGTTGGAGCTATCAACGATACTGTGGTTAATCGTGGCGAATGGATAAAATGGATGGGATGCGGTTGGTGTTGAATGATGTGGTGGAGCTAGTTGCAGCAATGGTTCACGCCTTGGGATTGTATGGGCTGTGTGTGGTGTAATTGGTTTCAGATTGTAACGAAATTTTTTTATGGTAACCATCAAAAATGTCCTCACATGCAACGTTTGGAAATGTTAGGGATGACGACTGTAACAAATAAAATGTTTAGGAAAGTCTGCTAATGTTTCAAAAATTTAGAACTTCTGCTGCAACTAATAAATGTGTTCAAATAGATTAAAAAAATCTATTTTTAGAGATCGAAGATAGAATAATTTATGTTATTATAATGAATGAACTTTTTGAATTCGTGCGGGTGAACTTACGCGATGATACGATCTCTTCATTTTGTTTTTCACAAACTTTTGCATTAAAATGCACAATAATAAGTGCTATTTGTGTCAACTTTTAGTTTATTACGTTTTATTAACAGCACAAATAGGGTCACCGTGCATATGTAATAATTTGAGTACAAAAATGGATACAATAATCTCTTACTTTTTAAATACTTTTAGTATATGACGATATTTTAGGATAAAAGATTCAGTTGAATTTCGTTAATGACCTTCTTACATAATCGATAAAAAAGTCCATTTCGATGGAAGAGAGTTTGATCCCATTACTTAGCGTAGTGTCTATGAATGAAAATTTCATTGCATTTGTAAGAAGAGTGCTACGAATGTTAAAACAATACGAACAAGTTCTCCAAAAATTTTTTTTTTCCCAATTATTGTATTGGCGGTTCTTGCAAAAGAGAAACAATGAATGACAGACGATTGCTTCACGCCTAATCCACTTTTAGAGCAAATATTAAGTAGAAAGAAAAAAATAAATAAATAATTAATTTATTATCATTACTTATTTTTTTTATAAGAAAATATTGCATTATTGCTCCCCAAACGATCGTGTCAATAGCAAGTTAGTACTAAACCTTTGAATAAACAATTTGGTTCTCAAAATTTTTTCCCCATTTGCACAATAAGTCCAATTTGAGAATTAAAACTTCTTCATAAAGTCAAAAATGAACCATGTCACTATTAAAAAAGATCTGAAACATTTCCGTCATCGTAGGCTGCTTTGTGTTGAAAATAAAGTTCAAATGAATGTGAAGCATTTTCTAATAGCTTAAATATCTAAAACATGTTTAAGAATTGTTTATAAACTGTTTAACTTATGGATAGATAGAAATAATGGTTGAAAAAGTGGATAGTATCTGTAAATTGCACATAATGTATAATAAAAAATGGGTTTTATTGATTACAACCGTTTATAAACACGTTAAATCAATCAATGGACACTAAACTTTTGTTAGGCTTCTACTCACCTACCCATCCACCTTTAAAAGATTATTCAACACTTATATGTCTTACAAATAATTGCTTATCCACCATCCTTTAAGAAAAATGGCTCCAATTGTTGATGAAAAATCTCACATGGTTAAAGATAATTCCACGTGACAGGTTGATGACATGAAATCAGTCCAAGTTAATAAAATTGCAGTGAAGAAAACATGATTTTCTTTTGATTTTACAGAGATGAGTGCTGTAAAATATAGGGTGTTGGGTATGATTTTGCCTAATT
>NW_019235281.1:4716-53518 GCF_002742605.1 Olea europaea var. sylvestris
CTTTTGGCTTTTTAGGTCTTTATTCTGAAATGTTTCCTAACTCTGGTAGCATGAGTTTCCAATGCGACAAAAATAGTTACTATGGCGTTACTTTTGAGTACTTTTCTAATGTTAAATGGAATAATGTTAGTATTGGGATTAGGTAGACAACAAGAACTGTCTGAAAACTGATGTAACATGGAGACAATTGTTATCAGTATTAATCATCTTTTTCTTGTCTTTTATTTCTTTATTTCAAAGTGTATTTCTATTCCATTTTTGAATGCCATTCATACTCCTGTGGTATACGTGATAATTAGCGAATCACAGATTGGAAAGTTGGATACGTGCTCATAGATGATGAGGACAAAAAATGGTATACTTTTCCTTAACTTTCTGTTTCTTCTCTATGAACTTTATGGAGATGAGATGTAGTGGAAATTTTTGGTTATTTTTGAAATTTTTGGTTATGCTCGAATTGCGACTCTTTACTATGCTTTACTATAGTGCTCGGAATGAGTTGATCTCCATCTTTTAAGACTTTGAAACTTCAATTTTTCAATTCAGTTGGGCTTATATATATATATATTTAAGATTGAAATTTCATCTTAAAAGGTCAACTTTATTGAGCCCTGATTGGCAATCATTATTTAAAAATTCTTTTTATTACATACTGATTTTTAATCACACATTCAAACAATAAAATATTCTATACGCAAACCAAAAATATTTTTGTACTTTTTAACCACACATATTCTCTTAAAAATTACTATTCAAACCATTATTTTTTTCAAATAATGGCCATCGAATAGAGACTAAGAGGAGTAATCCAAGCCTCATATATTGATCTATATTTTGATAATTACTTGAAGAGAGATTTATCTCCCAATATTTCCCTAAAAGATGGTGACTCGTTTGAATAGATTAATCTTGAAATTCATGTGCTTATTTTTTAATTTTAGTCAGACAAGATGATCACTACAACGTAGATGGAACCCCTTGACCGTTGAAAATATAATGGTTTAAATTATAAATAGATAGAAATGAGTGATGAATATGTAAATAGTACTCATGGATTCCTTGATTTGTATAGATAAAAAGTGAATTGAGTATTTGATAAGTGTAGTTTCTACACTTATTTGGAATTCCCAATGATGATATTTTATTATTCTTTGGATGGATTAGTACTTAATTTATTATTTATTACTTTTATTAGAAAAAATTCATGTTATAAAGAAGAATTAGAAGAAAGAACGGAAAAAGGTTAAAATGAAGCAAACCCAAAGTTTGAGGACTAAAATGTAAATACTCAAAAGTTATTTTGGACCTCACGATGAAGATTTGAGAGTATTCGAGGTCAATTGGATGAGAAAAGAAGTCAAAACGATGAATTATGGTCAAACTATTATCATACATCAACTTTCAACCGAAAAAAGTTATGTTTCAGATTTTTAACCTCATATTGAGATCTAATTTTGGCATAACAAATGTTCGAATTGGAAAATGATATATATGGAAGAATCGTAACCCTCTAAGTAAGCTTTTCGATGCATTTTGAATCACCTTAATTGAATATCGGAAGAGAAAGTTATGATAAGAATATTGAAGACTGTTTGACTGTCAACAATTAGGCAAGGCTTGCGCCCTAGCCTGCAGAGAGAGGCGCGGGCCCCCAAACCAAAAATGAGAGACTGAGGCACCCCAAGGCTCCCAGTCGTGCGCCTTAGATTACACTAGCGCTCATCTCAATGGTAAACAACAAAAAATTCTACGTTTCCTAAGGGCCGCTTGTGCCCCTTTAATTTCAAAAAGTGTATTATGGAATAGTAGTTGATATTAAAATATGTAGTTAAAAAAGAAGAAAAAGTTTTTTTATTTACGTATAATATTATTTAAATGAAGAATGTGTGATTGAAAATGAGCACTGCAAAAAAAAATAAACATCGTAGAATGGGTGACAAACAAAGGCTTATTTTATTTTAGTAAGCAACTTTCTTGGCATCATATAAATAGGAGAACGCGTCTAAACCTAAGGGAGGACGATTGTAAGCCGACTTTTGAGAGAAATAGAGAGAATTTGCATCGAAAAACGAAGAACTCAACGTTTGGATTCGGATTTGAAGGCGTAAATTGAAGATTTTCAGATTTTCTTCATTGTTTAATGATTCGGGTGATGACTTTCTTTTATTTTCTTTGTAATTCTTACATTAATATGCTAGGCTAAAATACATTATATTGAATGGATGACAAAACTCGTTGATTCTTAGTTTTTAATTTGAAACTTTGTGTTTTTATTTTAATTCTTGCAATGTGATTCCATTAATATACATAATCTCATTGTTTTAATATTTGCATACCATTAGGGCAATAAGTTGCTTATTTGTATTATTGAAAAGTTCACGATAAGTAGAACACTGTTATTGGAACACATGTGTAATAAACATTAAGAATAGTGTTTATGGCGTGCGCAATCATGTATGATAATTCTAAATGTCAATGCATGTTTGCCATATGAATTCGGGCGAGGAATAAGATTGTCTTGTGGTAACCATATGTTTATTATATCTTTGAAAAGAATAATAAATAAAAGCGGAATTATCAATTGTTACAACTGCATGTATTGAGACAATTATCATTGATCGAGAATTAGAACTAAGAATTGATCAGTAGAATCAAGAATCCGATACGTTCATTCATTTGACTTTTAAGCCAATTGTTATTAATTTCACAAGTTTTTGTTATAAAACGTAGTTAGTTAGCAACCAAGAATCTTTTGTGATAATCACGAATTTAAATATATCAAATATTATAACTTTCTTATCACGATTATTAATTGTATAACGTACTGTACACTTATAATAGCATTTATAAACAGTTTTTAAATATAAGACAAACATAGGAGCATCTTTAATCACCCCACATGTGACAATCCTCATTGTTCAATTTGTTTGAAGTCTTCTATTTAACTTATTACGTGTTTAGTAGGGATTTTAAGAATTGATTTTTTGACCGTTAGAGATAAAATATGTCCTACATGTGAGAGAATAATTCAAAAATGACGATTGGAATGGTGAAATAATGGTCAAAAAATTGATTTTTATTGGCTTAAAATCTACGTCAAACAAGCACTTAATAAATCCAACAGACTTAGAGTCGACCACACCTATCAACGATTATGGCCGAACCGCACCTGTCAGTCGCATTCGAATTGTATTGTTCTAACCAAACAAAACATACTTGAAAAAGATTTCTTAAACTCAAATAATTGCTGATAGACGAACAAATTAATTATTATTTTAATTACCAAATCATACGATTGCATGTAGTGTAAAGGATGAAGACGCTATTAGCAATCATTAAATCCATTCATGTGTACAACAGTAAGATGAGTGTGTTTGATATTAACAAAGGAATAGGGAGCAAAATGGAAAAATGAAGTTTAGAGTAGTAATTAACTCCGGAGAAAGCCCCATGGTCCAGTTCTTGTCCCAATCCTGCACTTTCAAATATGCAAATGTTAAGCAATTAGATTTTCGACAGTGATGTTGTTGAACTTCTATTCAGTAGCATGAATAAGGTTATTGAGCATTTTGTCATGAACTTGCCCAATTTGAATATTTTTATTCCTGCATTTGGGCGGCTGCTCGATGGCCGCTCGTCCGTGCTCACTTGGATTTGTTCATGCTCACCTGAATTCCTAGATCCGCTACTGACAGCAAGGGAGGGTCAAGTTCATGACAAGTTTTTTTTTTTAAAGGTTGCATCAAAAGAGTAACCATACGTAAAATAGAATATGTAGAGAGATCAGCCGATAACATACCTCAAAAATCCAGCTAGTGCCCGCAAACTCATAAAGATCGACAAGGCAATCCATATACCCACAAAACCATGGCTAGAGGATAGAAAAAACAAGAAAAAGATACTCGATGCAGCAATTAAAACCTGCGTCAACAAAAATCAGGAGAGGTAAGCTCAAAGTGAAGTCATTTCAATGTTCTTGATCGATGTGGGGATATAATGGAAATTGTGTACTTACCATGGAATATGCAGAATAAGCAAAATCTGATGCTCCAAAGTTTATTCCATCAAAAACAAATGCCAAGGAATTTATTGGTTGGGTCACTGCCACAAACTACACGGTAAAAATGTCAGCAAAAATGTGAGCAAAGAAAACAGAATCGTTTTCATTTTGTTGAGAGATTAAGTTACCGGGATGCCTAAATGTAAAAGGCGAAGAACGGTTATATCCTTTGTAAAAAACAAGAAAAAGATACTCGATGCAGCAATTAAAACCTGCGTCAACAAAAATCAGGAGAGGTAAGCTCAAAGTGAAGTCATTTCAATGTTCTTGATCGATGTGGGGATATAATGGAAATTGTGTACTTACCATGGAATATGCAGAATAAGCAAAATCTGATGCTCCAATCAAAAATGACGATTGGAATGGTGAAATAATGGTCAAAAAATTGATTTTAATTGGCTTAAAATCTACGTGAAACAAGCACTTAATAAATCCAACAGACTTAGAGTCGCATTTTGCTCAACCACACCTATCAACGATTATGGCCGAACCGCACCTGTCAGTCGCATTCGAATTGTATTGTTCTAACCAAACAAAACATACTTGAAAAAGATTTCTTAAACTCAAATAATTGCTGATAGACGAACAAATTAATTATTATTTTAATTACCAAATCATACGATTGCATGTAGTGTAAAGGATGAAGACGCTATTAGCAATCATTAAATCCATTCATGTGTACAACAGTAAGATGAGTGTGTTTGATATTAACAAAGGAATAGGGAGCAAAATGGAAAAATGAAGTTTAGAGTAGTAATTAACTCCGGAGAAAGCCCCATGGTCCAGTTCTTGTCCCAATCCTGCACTTTCAAATATGCAAATGTTAAGCAATTAGATTTTCGACAGTGATGTTGTTGAACTTCTATTCAGTAGCATGAATAAGGTTATTGAGCATTTTGTCATGAACTTGCCCAATTTGAATATTTTTATTCCTGCATTTGGGCGGCTGCTCGATGGCCGCTCGTCCGTGCTCACTTGGATTTGTTCATGCTCACCTGAATTCCTAGATCCGCTACTGACAGCAAGGGAGGGTCAAGTTCATGACAAGTTTTTTTTTTTAAAGGTTGCATCAAAAGAGTAACCATACGTAAAATAGAATATGTAGAGAGATCAGCCGATAACATACCTCAAAAATCCAGCTAGTGCCCGCAAACTCATAAAGATCGACAAGGCAATCCATATACCCACAAAACCATGGCTAGAGGATAGAAAAAACAAGAAAAAGATACTCGATGCAGCAATTAAAACCTGCGTCAACAAAAATCAGGAGAGGTAAGCTCAAAGTGAAGTCATTTCAATGTTCTTGATCGATGTGGGGATATAATGGAAATTGTGTACTTACCATGGAATATGCAGAATAAGCAAAATCTGATGCTCCAAAGTTTATTCCATCAAAAACAAATGCCAAGGAATTTATTGGTTGGGTCACTGCCACAAACTACACGGTAAAAATGTCAGCAAAAATGTGAGCAAAGAAAACAGAATCGTTTTCATTTTGTTGAGAGATTAAGTTACCGGGATGCCTAAATGTAAAAGGCGAAGAACGGTTATATCCTTTGTAAAGAATTCAGATGAAAATTTTAGTATAACAGCCACAACAAGAGAGAGAACAAGCCCCAGAACCAAACTCCACTACAGATTAAAGACATCATTAGTACTGGATAGTAGAAGGACAGATTTAAAATAAAAGACACAAGAAAAGAATTAAAAATTAGAATTGATAACTCGAAAACTATGCTACCTGTAACACACGAACTTTTCAACAGTCACTTCTCCATCTCTTTACAAGTTACAAAACACTAGATATCAAGATCCCCCATTCCCTGCAAATCGTGAAGCTTTTTTTTTTTCCTTTTGAATGAAGGGAAGATGATTAAATGGCGAAAACTATGCTACCTGTAACACACGAACAGCAGTGGCGGTGGCTCTCTCATAATCTTTTCTTGCAAATGCATTGGCTAGAATCGCCTGTATAACAATTTAAAGCCATACAGAGATTTATAGTGGTTCACCCTCAATACAAGAGGTATGTTCACTTGCCGTTCCAAATTTTTCACAATGATAGAGAAGGTGATTACAAGGTTTTTTCACACACGTCTTTGTCTTGTGTGGACAAAAATGGCTCCCTCTAAAACTCTAGTAATATTAAGATGACCTAAGACGTGCAGATGACTACCAAAGAGGGGAGGGTCTACCCCCCCAGCGCAACTCCGGTCAACCTTACTGAGAAGTTTGATCCATAATCAAGGGGAAAAGTGTGAAGTGCAATTAGGCTCCCCACAGACCAACAAAGATGACAATGAAATAATGAAAACAAAATAATTCTTACTTGTCCAGCTACGGCTAATCCATCAGCAAGCAATGAGGTTGCTAACCAAACTTGCAAGCACACCTGAAAGGCAGCCATGGATGTTGATCCCAGTTTTGCAGCCAATGAAGCTGCCAGTGTTATGCAGGACGTTGCTGCAATTACCCTGAATAATAAAAGCAATCCTGCCCCCAAGTATTCATATAAAAGAAGTTATGCTTTATACACTTGATTTCATGGATGAATATGCAGACGAAGGATTATGTGAGGAGTTGAGATGGGTGGACTGACAAGGGAATGGAAATTGACATTTTTTCACCATGGTTTATTGAGAACAAATATCAAACATTAGTATTTACGGAAGCAAACGTATGGTTACTCAAATATCATACATTTTATGTACAAAATTATTACATACATTAGTAATATGAATCAGTGAAATTTGCAATTTTAAAAAGAGTGCAATTTGAGTAAAAGCGTTCGGCAAGACTATTAATCAAGAAAAAATGTTCAGCAAAAAGAAATATAGTAAGACGAAATTCCTATTTCAGCTTTATTCATGCTTAAAATTACACATATTATAAAATTAGGAAATTTATTAATTTCCACGGCTATAATGTGCTTATGAAAATGTACATTTCTGTATTATTATATGTTGCGATGGCTTGTCTATTTGTCCACATTATTTCTTCAACTCAAAGAATACAATAGTGTCTAGTCCACTGATTCTGTCTATAAGTTTGGCTTTTCAACAGTCACTTCTCCATCTCTTTACAAGTTACAAAACACTAGATATCAAGATCCCCCATTCCCTGCAAATCGTGAAGCTTTTTTTTTTTCCTTTTGAATGAAGGGAAGATGATTAAATGGTAAAGGTTATTCCAAGGTGCACAATCATGGTGTGTTTGGGAAGTAGTGCTAGATGGGATTGAACGATACAATTGACGAAAATACTGACCATTTCAACTTATCAAACATGCTACAAAAGCATGAATAGAATAACATAATGCAAAGATATACAAAATCCCAAATCCCTCACCATTCTTGAAAAACCGACCAAGTTGCAGGTCTTTTACTGTTGGAGGCAAGAGACTAACTTGTTCACTTAATCTCCACATGAGCATCAAGGCAATTAAATACCTATAATACCGTACGGAAAATGAGAAGAAAGTCTTAACTCTTTAAGTGGACCAAACAATAACTCCATAAATGTAATTTCTATAGATAATTCAAGTTGAAAAATGAAAAATGCTTTATGAAGTCATAAAACTTACTGGGAAATGACATGGGCAATGGCTGCACCGCTAACACCCATACCGAACAGGAAGATGAATATAGGGTCCAATACTATATTCGCCGCATCTCCAACCACTACATTGCAATGTAAAAGTTCAACAAATTATCCTCTATTTGAATGTCTATTCAGATTGGGTTGCACTAGCAGTTTTCGTAGTTCTATATGGACGACTTTCAAGCTTGCAGTCGATCATTTTCTAGATGAATGACAAATTTTTAATATGTGTACTGATGTGATATGTCAAGTTGATAACATGCTGATCATATGTACGTTTCTAATGAGAAATTAACTTGAATAAAAGCGAAATATTTGCTTACTAGTTGCATACAGAGGAGTTTTTGTATCCTTAAAACCCCGAAAGACCCCTTGCAATGACAAAGAAAGAAGAACGGCTGGAGCACCGACTGACCTCAATGTTAAATACCTTAGTGCTGGTTTCAGCATAGGCGAATTCTACAAAAGTAGAAGTATCCTTAAGCTGTTCATCTAATGATATAGTGATTGCTTACAAAAATGGAAAATTTATGCTAGAAAAGAAACATATAAGCAATTTCCTGGAGTTCACGGATTCCACTATTGGACTTCAATATTAGGAGCTAATAATATTTTAGAAACATATGTATTAAACAACAAACCAGAAAAGGTATTGACAACGTAAGAGTAGTGAAACAGATTTTTTTTTTCCTCTTTCTTTGGGGCTGCACAAAAGCTATTCGACATTTGAAGGAGAGAAGTATCCAAAAGCCCAAATAAGACTTACTGATTTAATCCCCATGTATTCAAGAATTGGTTTTGCAGCAAAAATAACGAATATAGATTGTATGAGGCCAAGTATGGCACCAATCGCCATTGCTGATGAAGCCGATGATATATGCCTTTTCTTATTCTCGCCATCACTAGTTTCTACACAGTTAATGGTAAATGGTGATTTTCTTGTCAACTCCGATTCAAAATTCAGCAGAATATTATCGTGATTTAAAGTAAAAAATAACTTACAGAGAAAAATGTCTTCTGACCTATATAGTAAACATTTATTAACCACTTGCTTATGAAATTCAAGAGGATAGAACTAGTGCATACCAGTTTTCGGTATCAACTCACTATCTGCAGAAAACCCTTTTTCCAATAATTTTATCTCCTCTGTTTCACCTTTCAAACTTCGCATAGCATCTTCTTCAGCAACAAAAGAAGTCGTGACACTAACAAGTGGGAAAATTGCAATTTTTGATACTTGATTAATGACGGCAATTGCAACTCCTACTGCAGCTAGCTCGACAGGACCTTTAGGATAAATGAGTATGAAAAAATAGACAGGAATAGAGAATATACAGTTGTTTTCATTTTAGTTAAGTAAATATCGAATCTCAGATAGATTCTATTTCCGACAGATTACGTTTTATTGATGAAATCTCATAAAATCAGTGACCAGGTATTTATAAGCGTAAGCATAATATAACCAAACTAATCAGAGGAGCAGTCAATCCTTCCTATCATAGCATAATGTCTTTCTTTGCAATACAAGTACACGAAGGTTTCAAATAAAAACTTCATCAGGAAAGATGATAAAAATCTAGAATAGAATTTCTCCACATGAATTAGATCTCTTGAGACAATGAAGAAGGGTCAAATCAATACGTTCTAAGAAGAAATATTTGAATTCTAAATGTTCATTAGCCATGAAACACTAGATATGAAAACAAGAATCAGGAGACACATACCTATATGGCCAATAAAAGCAGTGTCAATTAGAGAAGCAATAGGGTCTGCAGTTAGAGCCAGTGCTGCAGGCAAGGCAATCTGTGCCATTTCTAGACCTAACTCATCTTTCTTGAAAACTTCCCTACAAAGCATTAGAAACATGCATCCACTGAATTTAGATATTCTTTTTTTGGTTTTCCATTGCTCTTGGACCAATTCAGAAACATAAACACAAGAAATGACCTGTGAATTACAATGAGAAACAGAACAAAAACACGAGGAATGTCAAATCATAAATCGCAACAATGAGAGTCATTGGCTATATAAAGGTTCTGTAGCCCACAACTTGGAAAGAAAAACACAAGGATTGTCCAACAGAACCGGAGCAATGATCGAGATTAAGTTTACATACTCATAATGTGTTGCTTGTTAATATAAATTATTCTATAAACAAAAGCAAAGTTTCTCTGAAAGGAAGTAAAAGCTTTCCAAGAAACAATACCTTGGATTCCTGAATAAACCCCATAAAGGATTATCACCCATATTGTTCCAAAATGAAACGAGCACCCTAGTAATCATATTCAGTTCCCCAATTAGTAGTTAATCTCGAAGTTCACAGTTGAATCTAACTCATATACGATTTAGGTAAATGTACAGAAGGTGTTAAAAAATATAATAAAAAGAAAAAGTTGCAGAAAAGAGAAAAAAATCTTGAAGAAAAATGAAGATGAATGATCCCCAGAAATGATCTATAAAAAATGTATATATTTTGATTATTACAATCCAAGAACCGAGAATACTTAGCAGTAAAGAAAACGGTCTTAGATATACTACAAACAAAGAAATATTAATATAAACAAGGTCGTAACTAAGCAGCAATGTAACCAACCATTTTGACTATAAAAGTCATATATACCTTCCTCAGCTGTACAAAACCCAGAATGAGACTACAAGTGTAATAAAAATCGATAAAATCGTAAAATACTTAACAAAAGCAGGTAAGAAAGATATCTTAAAGATATCAAATACTCCATCGTCCAAGAAAGTATAGGAGATTATAGCCATAAAAAAATTGCATTGGAATTTCTGCAGCAACTAGATTTGGGCAACAGGAAAGAGCGAACAGTATTTACAAAATTCGGATGGTATAAGTAGTAACTAGTTATGGCAAAAAAATAGTAACAATTCCATTTGTTTGGTCTCAAATCAGTCGTAGGACGGTGGCTTTTCAATCACTTGACAATTGGCCGATGCATCGTTTTCCTCAAAATTAAAAACTGCTCCTCTGCTAATGTCAAATACTCTAAAAAAACAATATGCAATGGAAATAATAATTGGAATGCCGGATAACAACAGAGGGAGTTGCCATATTGGAATTGCATTCGGGTGCCAGTCCTGTTTCCTTTCGTTTTGGTCGGGGTATGTATGCACTGGTGTCAAACAACGCCGGGTCACATTCCAATCTCAAAAGTCCTGTTGAAAAATGGGTTTTCCCAGGGAAATGAATGAAATTTATTATGTTACACGGCGAATGTGCTTCTGTTTGAAAGCATGAGACCAATGAATAAGGCTGAACAAACAGGGAAAATAAAAAGGGAAAAAACAGACTGATGTGCAACCAATGATTGAGTATTTTTATGTTGTTTTTTCCCCAATTTCCAATGAGAATTTGTCAAGTGTTGTATGGAAATGAAATTTGTCACTAACTCCGGCCATGTAGCATGGTTGTGAGACCAATACATTTGAAATATACGATAATCATTTCATGTTCTTCAGAAGCGAATTTTAAACAAATAGCAAAATTTAGTTGAGAGAATAGTTTTCCATTTGAAGTTCAATAACCATACAATTGTTGGCATTATAGGAAACAGCCATGATAAGAAGTTCAAATCCTTGTCCGAGGCGGAAATTTCAGAATTGGTTAAACATGGGGTGTTCTATCTGTCTTATCAGATTGCTCAATTGACCGGCATGCGACACTGGCAGCTGGGCAGGTCCTTTAGTTATGTCTTTGGCAAATGCAACTGGAAGGGCTTCCACTGCTTAAATACTGGTAATAAAAGCTTCATTTCCATTCTGTACAATTGAGTTTGTACCCTTGGAGACTCTATCATTTTTCACCATCAACGACAGGAGCTGGTCAAGATGGTGACATATGAGACTCACATGACAAATTCTTAAAAGATGGGCATCAGGGCATGTTTTTAAGCCTTGATCCTTGTATGAGATTGTTTCTTTCATTTGAACAGCCTTATCTAGTGTCAAAAGATTTTTTGTGCTACCCACCACTTCGAGGAAGAGAAAGCTCCTATGTACCATACTATTTTTGTACCAGTGGAAGAGAGGTCTATACGTTGCTAGAGTCCAGAGTGAAGTCGGTAACTCGGGCTTGATAGGATAGGAGTGTGCATGTCGGCCCCTGCGGAGCCATACTTTGAAGATTGGCAATCTGAATTTCAATGGATGTATAGATTATACTAACCAGTCAGACTTTGCGGAACTGGCTAAATAGCATAAATGGCTTCAGTTGGGAAATTGGACAAAGGTTAAAGGTACTTGCAATTCAATCACCAATAATCACCACAGGAGCACTTCCCGTCCTCAAACCGATGAAATCGATTGTTATCTCTGACTATAATTATCCGTCCAGTGCACTTGGACATAAACTTTATTGCAGTGTGGCAATCACCACAGATGCGCAAGTTCTTCATAACTCTAATTGGACGTTCCGGTGGAAAGGTAATAAGTGCAAATGCAATGGCTAATCTCTCACTATGATATCGAATACTCTGGATCTTCTCATCAGCGCCAACTTCTTGCAGCACGTAACTCGTGTCTGCAACATAACCAACTCGCATCATATCCTCCCCCAGTTCCTCCAGTTTCCTATAAATCTCTTCAGATTTCGCATTGGCCCTATCCCCTGCAACAAATGTGTAAATCCTATTACCTTCCTCTACCCAGCTCAAACCAGTTTCCTTTTTCATTCCACAGTCCCTCAGCATTTTCCTTGCCGTTGCAGCCTCTTTATATCTACCAGCAGCTGAATAAGCATTGGATAATAGCACGTGTAGGCCAGGGCTAATAGGGCCTAACTCAAAGACTCTATCAGCTACGTAACCTGCCAACTCAGTGTTTCCATGAATTCGGCACCCAGTAAGTAAAGCTCCCCACACAGATTCTGTTGGTTGCATTGGCATTTCTTTAGTAATTTTAACAGCTTCGTGCAATTTTCCAGCTCGGCCAAGCAAGTCAACCATTGAAGCATAATGCTGATCCCCTGGCTCTATACCTTGATCCTTCATCAACTTGAAGTAATACTTCCCCTCCTCAACCAGCCCTGCGTGGCTACAAGCATAGAGCAGACACAAAAATGTAATGAAATTCGGCTTCGTTCCTACTCTTTCCATTTTCCCAAACAACGCAAACACGTTCTTTGTATGTGAATGTTGAGCACATGCGATCAACATTGCATTCCACATTCCTAAATTCTTATTCGAAACCTCATCAAAAACAAGATATGCTCCCTCAATGACACCACACTTTGAGTACATGGAAATTAAAGAACTTCCCACAAAACCTGACAAGTCATAGCTCATTTTCAAGCACAAACCATGCATCTGCTTCCCTAGTTCAAGCAAGGTCGAATTCCCACAAACTCGAATCACACTCGAAAAAGTAAAATCGTTCACACCCAAATCCTCAATCAAAGCGTCCTTAAAAAGCCTCAAAGCCTCCTCGTCTTCACCCATTTGCGCATACCCATATATCATCCCACTCCAAGACACCACATTTTTCTCCGGAATTTCATCAAACATCTTCCTAGAATCCACTAAACTACCACATTTTGCATACATATCCACTACAGAACTCCCAACAAACACATTAAAGTCATACCCAACTTTCACCGTAAGACAATGAACCGACTGCCCTGCACGATAATCATTCATCATCGCGCACGATTTAGTCACACTGGGGAAAATGTGGTCATCAGGATACAATCCACCAATACGAAGCATTAAGCAAAGATATTGAAAAGCTCGCAAAGGGAGCTCATTTTGCGAAAAACAAGAGATTAAAGAACTCCAAGTCGTAGCAGACTTGAAGGGAGTCTCATCAAACAATTTTTCCGAGTGGTGCGGGAACTGTAATTTCGCGTAAAAGTTGATCAAATGGTGGGATATCAGTGGGATGATCTGAAGTCCAGATTTAATGACATGGGCATGAATAGATTGACCTTTTAAAAGGGATTTTGCCCTAGTGAAGTCAAGCAAATGGTTGCATATGGTTCGGTAGTTGTGCTCGAAGCTTTGTTGGTTGAGTGAGTTTTGGAGGAAGTGGGTGAAGATGGGATGTCTTGGGGGTGGAGGTGGTTGCAGGGGTTCTTTGAGGAAAGGGTGAAGCATTTAGTGAATATCTTAAAGAGACGTGTGTTCTGGATGCATGACGGCGGCGGGCGGTTTCGGAGTAGGAGTATCAGTTCTCTGCCCCAGGATGCGGTGGTGGCCGAAAATTGGGTTTTCAATTAGAACGTAGACAAGAATTGGCGGACAAAAATTTGGGTTGAGAATCGGTTATTCTTATTGTGAACCGGCCGGTTCATCCCCCATCCCACCTCACAATTTTATATATATATATTTTTTTAAATATAAATGAAGTCGATTCCAAATTTTTTGACCGAATCAGCCATTTTAATAGATTTTGACAATCTTGGACAGACATTTCCCAAAGTTTGTTGCACAAGAGCAAACAAAGTTTTCGAGGTTTCTAAATTATTACAAATTTACATACGTCAATGTTTTTCTTAACATTTCTCTCGAATTTTTATTTGCATCATTTTCAACAATTTTCATTCAAAGTAGACACAGCTTGTCTTCAAGTATAAGTGCTAGTGGGGAATGATTTTTCAAAAAATAATTCTTTACAGGAAAAATGATTCTTAACCTATCATCCAGTGTACAAATTGTTGCAGAAGTTTCTTATATGCTCCCAAGTTTTATGAACCGCATGTTTGGCGCTCGAGTTTCCATGCCTCAAGGCAGATTTCTCTTTACTTTTAAATCGAAGAGTCCTAATAATTGGTTTACATGTATGCTTATAGGTAGATAGTTAGACAATACTTGCACATAATTATATCATTAGTGCACTCTTCAATGATATAAATAATATATCTAGCTGTTGACGATCTTGTCGCATCGTATTCCAAGGTGCACAATCATGGTGTGTTTGGGAAGTAGTGCTAGATGGGATTGAACGATACAATTGACGAAAATACTGACCATTTCAACTTATCAAACATGCTACAAAAGCATGAATAGAATAACATAATGCAAAGATATACAAAATCCCAAATCCCTCACCATTCTTGAAAAACCGACCAAGTTGCAGGTCTTTTACTGTTGGAGGCAAGAGACTAACTTGTTCACTTAATCTCCACATGAGCATCAAGGCAATTAAATACCTATAATACCGTACGGAAAATGAGAAGAAAGTCTTAACTCTTTAAGTGGACCAAACAATAACTCCATAAATGTAATTTCTATAGATAATTCAAGTTGAAAAATGAAAAATGCTTTATGAAGTCATAAAACTTACTGGGAAATGACATGGGCAATGGCTGCACCGCTAACACCCATACCGAACAGGAAGATGAATATAGGGTCCAATACTATATTCGCCGCATCTCCAACCACTACATTGCAATGTAAAAGTTCAACAAATTATCCTCTATTTGAATGTCTATTCAGATTGGGTTGCACTAGCAGTTTTCGTAGTTCTATATGGACGACTTTCAAGCTTGCAGTCGATCATTTTCTAGATGAATGACAAATTTTTAATATGTGTACTGATGTGATATGTCAAGTTGATAACATGCTGATCATATGTACGTTTCTAATGAGAAATTAACTTGAATAAAAGCGAAATATTTGCTTACTAGTTGCATACAGAGGAGTTTTTGTATCCTTAAAACCCCGAAAGACCCCTTGCAATGACAAAGAAAGAAGAACGGCTGGAGCACCGACTGACCTCAATGTTAAATACCTTAGTGCTGGTTTCAGCATAGGCGAATTCTACAAAAGTAGAAGTATCCTTAAGCTGTTCATCTAATGATATAGTGATTGCTTACAAAAATGGAAAATTTATGCTAGAAAAGAAACATATAAGCAATTTCCTGGAGTTCACGGATTCCACTATTGGACTTCAATATTAGGAGCTAATAATATTTTAGAAACATATGTATTAAACAACAAACCAGAAAAGGTATTGACAACGTAAGAGTAGTGAAACAGATTTTTTTTTTCCTCTTTCTTTGGGGCTGCACAAAAGCTATTCGACATTTGAAGGAGAGAAGTATCCAAAAGCCCAAATAAGACTTACTGATTTAATCCCCATGTATTCAAGAATTGGTTTTGCAGCAAAAATAACGAATATAGATTGTATGAGGCCAAGTATGGCACCAATCGCCATTGCTGATGAAGCCGATGATATATGCCTTTTCTTATTCTCGCCATCACTAGTTTCTACACAGTTAATGGTAAATGGTGATTTTCTTGTCAACTCCGATTCAAAATTCAGCAGAATATTATCGTGATTTAAAGTAAAAAATAACTTACAGAGAAAAATGTCTTCTGACCTATATAGTAAACATTTATTAACCACTTGCTTATGAAATTCAAGAGGATAGAACTAGTGCATACCAGTTTTCGGTATCAACTCACTATCTGCAGAAAACCCTTTTTCCAATAATTTTATCTCCTCTGTTTCACCTTTCAAACTTCGCATAGCATCTTCTTCAGCAACAAAAGAAGTCGTGACACTAACAAGTGGGAAAATTGCAATTTTTGATACTTGATTAATGACGGCAATTGCAACTCCTACTGCAGCTAGCTCCACAGGACCTTTAGGATAAATGAGTATGAAAAAATAGACAGGAATAGAGAATATACAGTTGTTTTCATTTTAGTTAAGTAAATATCGAATCTCAGATAGATTCTATTTCCGACAGATTACGTGTTATTGATGAAATCTCATAAAATCAGTGACCAGGTATTTATAAGCGTAAGCATAATATAACCAAACTAATCAGAGGAGCAGTCAATCCTTCCTATCATAGCATAATGTCTTTCTTTGCAATACAAGTACACGAAGGTTTCAAATAAAAATTTCATCAGGAAAGATGATAAAAATCTAGAATAGAATTTCTCCACATGAATTAGATCTCTTGAGACAATGAAGAAGGGTCAAATCAATACGTTCTAAGAAGAAATATTTGAATTCTAAATGTTCATTAGCCATGAAACACTAGATATGAAAACAAGAATCAGGAGACACATACCTATATGGCCAATAAAAGCAGTGTCAATTAGAGAAGCAATAGGGTCTGCAGTTAGAGCCAGTGCTGCAGGCAAGGCAATCTGTGCCATTTCTAGACCTAACTCATCTTTCTTGAAAACTTCCCTACAAAGCATTAGAAACATGCATCCACTGAATTTAGATATTCTTTTTTTGGTTTTCCATTGCTCTTGGACCAATTCAGAAACATAAACACAAGAAATGACCTGTGAATTACAATGAGAAACAGAACAAAAACACGAGGAATGTCAAATCATAAATCGCAACAATGAGAGTCATTGGCTATATAAAGGTTCTGTAGCCCACAACTTGGAAAGAAAAACACAAGGATTGTCCAACAGAACCGGAACAATGATCGAGATTAAGTTTACATACTCATAATGTGTTGCTTGTTAATATAAATTATTCTATAAACAAAAGCAAAGTTTCTCTGAAAGGAAGTAAAAGCTTTCCAAGAAACAATACCTTGGATTCCTGAATAAACCCCATAAAGGATTATCACCCATATTGTTCCAAAATGAAACGAGCACCCTAGTAATCATATTCAGTTCCCCAATTAGTAGTTAATCTCGAAGTTCACAGTTGAATCTAACTCATATACGATTTAGGTAAATGTACAGAAGGTGTTAAAAAATATAATAAAAAGAAAAAGTTGCAGAAAAGAGAAAAAAATCTTGAAGAAAAATGAAGATGAATGATCCCCAGAAATGATCTATAAAAAATGTATATATTTTGATTATTACAATCCAAGAACCGAGAATACTTAGCAGTAAAGAAAACGGTCTTAGATATACTACAAACAAAGAAATATTAATATAAACAAGGTCGTAACTAAGCAGCAATGTAACCAACCATTTTGACTATAAAAGTCATATATACCTTCCTCAGCTGTACAAAACCCAGAATGAGACTACAAGTGTAATAAAAATCGATAAAATCGTAAAATACTTAACAAAAGCAGGTAAGAAAGATATCTTAAAGATATCAAATACTCCATCGTCCAAGAAAGTATAGGAGATTATAGCCATAAAAAAATTGCATTGGAATTTCTGCAGCAACTAGATTTGGGCAACAGGAAAGAGCGAACAGTATTTACAAAATTCGGATGGTATAAGTAGTAACTAGTTATGGCAAAAAAATAGTAACAATTCCATTTGTTTGGTCTCAAATCAGTCGTAGGACGGTGGCTTTTCAATCACTTGACAATTGGCCGATGCATCGTTTTCCTCAAAATTAAAAACTGCTCCTCTGCTAATGTCAAATACTCTAAAAACAATATGCAATGGAAATAATAATTGGAATGCCGGATAACAACAGAGGGAGTTGCCATATTGGAATTGCATTCGGGTGCCAGTCCTGTTTCCTTTCGTTTTGGTCGGGGTATGTATGCACTGGTGTCAAACAACGCCGGGTCACATTCCAATCTCAAAAGTCCTGTTGAAAAATGGGTTTTCCCAGGGAAATGAATGAAATTTATTATGTTACACGGCGAATGTGCTTCTGTTTGAAAGCATGAGACCAATGAATAAGGCTGAACAAACAGGGAAAATAAAAAGGGAAAAAACAGACTGATGTGCAACCAATGATTGAGTATTTTTATGTTGTTTTTTCCCCAATTTCCAATGAGAATTTGTCAAGTGTTGTATGGAAATGAAATTTGTCACTAACTCCGGCCATGTAGCATGGTTGTGAGACCAATACATTTGAAATATACGATAATCATTTCATGTTCTTCAGAAGCGAATTTTAAACAAATAGCAAAATTTAGTTGAGAGAATAGTTTTCCATTTGAAGTTCAATAACCATACAATTGTTGGCATTATAGGAAACAGCCATGATAAGAAGTTCAAATCCTTGTCCGAGGCGGAAATTTCAGAATTGGTTAAACATGGGGTGTTCTATCTGTCTTATCAGATTGCTCAATTGACCGGCATGCGACACTGGCAGCTGGGCAGGTCCTTTAGTTATGTCTTTGGCAAATGCAACTGGAAGGGCTTCCACTGCTTAAATACTGGTAATAAAAGCTTCATTTCCATTCTGTACAATTGAGTTTGTACCCTTGGAGACTCTATCATTTTTCACCATCAACGACAGGAGCTGGTCAAGATGGTGACATATGAGACTCACATGACAAATTCTTAAAAGATGGGCATCAGGGCATGTTTTTAAGCCTTGATCCTTGTATGAGATTGTTTCTTTCATTTGAACAGCCTTATCTAGTGTCAAAAGATTTTTTGTGCTACCCACCACTTCGAGGAAGAGAAAGCTCCTATGTACCATACTATTTTTGTACCAGTGGAAGAGAGGTCTATACGTTGCTAGAGTCCAGAGTGAAGTCGGTAACTCGGGCTTGATAGGATAGGAGTGTGCATGTCGGCCCCTGGGGAGCCATACTTTGAAGATTGGCAATCTGAATTTCAATGGATGTATAGATTATACTAACCAGTCAGACTTTGCGGAACTGGCTAAATAGCATAAATGGCTTCAGTTGGGAAATTGGACAAAGGTTAAAGGTACTTGCAATTCAATCACCAATAATCACCACAGGAGCACTTCCCGTCCTCAAACCGATGAAATCGATTGTTATCTCTGACTATAATTATCCGTCCAGTGCACTTGGACATAAACTTTATTGCAGTGTGGCAATCACCACAGATGCGCAAGTTCTTCATAACTCTAATTGGACGTTCCGGTGGAAAGGTAATAAGTGCAAATGCAATGGCTAATCTCTCACTATGATATCGAATACTCTGGATCTTCTCATCAGCGCCAACTTCTTGCAGCACGTAACTCGTGTCTGCAACATAACCAACTCGCATCATATCCTCCCCCAGTTCCTCCAGTTTCCTATAAATCTCTTCAGATTTCGCATTGGCCCTATCCCCTGCAACAAATGTGTAAATCCTATTACCTTCCTCTACCCAGCTCAAACCAGTTTCCTTTTTCATTCCACAGTCCCTCAGCATTTTCCTTGCCGTTGCAGCCTCTTTATATCTACCAGCAGCTGAATAAGCATTGGATAATAGCACGTGTAGGCCAGGGCTAATAGGGCCTAACTCAAAGACTCTATCAGCTACGTAACCTGCCAACTCAGTGTTTCCATGAATTCGGCACCCAGTAAGTAAAGCTCCCCACACAGATTCTGTTGGTTGCATTGGCATTTCTTTAGTAATTTTAACAGCTTCGTGCAATTTTCCAGCTCGGCCAAGCAAGTCAACCATTGAAGCATAATGCTGATCCCCTGGCTCTATACCTTGATCCTTCATCAACTTGAAGTAATACTTCCCCTCCTCAACCAGCCCTGCGTGGCTACAAGCATAGAGCAGACACAAAAATGTAATGAAATTCGGCTTCGTTCCTACTCTTTCCATTTTCCCAAACAACGCAAACACGTTCTTTGTATGTGAATGTTGAGCACATGCGATCAACATTGCATTCCACATTCCTAAATTCTTATTCGAAACCTCATCAAAAACAAGATATGCTCCCTCAATGACACCACACTTTGAGTACATGGAAATTAAAGAACTTCCCACAAAACCTGACAAGTCATAGCTCATTTTCAAGCACAAACCATGCATCTGCTTCCCTAGTTCAAGCAAGGTCGAATTCCCACAAACTCGAATCACACTCGAAAAAGTAAAATCGTTCACACCCAAATCCTCAATCAAAGCGTCCTTAAAAAGCCTCAAAGCCTCCTCGTCTTCACCCATTTGCGCATACCCATATATCATCCCACTCCAAGACACCACATTTTTCTCCGGAATTTCATCAAACATCTTCCTAGAATCCACTAAACTACCACATTTTGCATACATATCCACTACAGAACTCCCAACAAACACATTAAAGTCATACCCAACTTTCACCGTAAGACAATGAACCGACTGCCCTGCACGATAATCATTCATCATCGCGCACGATTTAGTCACACTGGGGAAAATGTGGTCATCAGGATACAATCCACCAATACGAAGCATTAAGCAAAGATATTGAAAAGCTCGCAAAGGGAGCTCATTTTGCGAAAAACAAGAGATTAAAGAACTCCAAGTCGTAGCAGACTTGAAGGGAGTCTCATCAAACAATTTTTCCGAGTGGTGCGGGAACTGTAATTTCGCGTAAAAGTTGATCAAATGGTGGGATATCAGTGGGATGATCTGAAGTCCAGATTTAATGACATGGGCATGAATAGATTGACCTTTTAAAAGGGATTTTGCCCTAGTGAAGTCAAGCAAATGGTTGCATATGGTTCGGTAGTTGTGCTCGAAGCTTTGTTGGTTGAGTGAGTTTTGGAGGAAGTGGGTGAAGATGGGATGTCTTGGGGGTGGAGGTGGTTGCAGGGGTTCTTTGAGGAAAGGGTGAAGCATTTAGTGAATATCTTAAAGAGACGTGTGTTCTGGATGCATGACGGCGGCGGGCGGTTTCGGAGTAGGAGTATCAGTTCTCTGCCCCAGGATGCGGTGGTGGCCGAAAATTGGGTTTTCAATTAGAACGTAGACAAGAATTGGCGGACAAAAATTTGGGTTGAGAATCGGTTATTCTTATTGTGAACCGGCCGGTTCATCCCCCATCCCACCTCACAATTTTATATATATATATTTTTTTAAATATAAATGAAGTCGATTCCAAATTTTTTGACCGAATCAGCCATTTTAATAGATTTTGACAATCTTGGACAGACATTTCCCAAAGTTTGTTGCACAAGAGCAAACAAAGTTTTCGAGGTTTCTAAATTATTACAAATTTACATACGTCAATGTTTTTCTTAACATTTCTCTCGAATCTTTATTTGCATCATTTTCAACAATTTTCATTCAAAGTAGACACAGCTTGTCTTCAAGAATAAGTGCTAGTGGGGAATGATTTTTCAAAAAATAATTCTTTACAAGAAAAATGATTCTTAACCTATCATCCAGTGTACAAATTGTTGCAGAAGTTTCTTATATGCTCCCAAGTTTTATGAACCGCATGTTTGGCGCTCGAGTTTCCATGCCTCAAGGCAGATTTCTCTTTACTTTTAGATCGAAGAGTCCTAATAATTGGTTTACATGTATGCTTATAGGTAGATAGTTAGACAATACTTGCACATAATTATATCATTAGTGCACTCTTCAATGATATAAATAATATATCTAGCTGTTGACGATCTTGTCGCATCTTATAGAAAGGGGAGTATGCTCAGAGCATGACACCAAATTACATTATTTGGTGCGCAATTGATGTATTTTTTATTTATATAAGAGACATTGATGTATTTATTTTAATTAGGAAAACTAGCAACTAGGTCCCTAACTTTTGAAAAAGTACAAATGGGTCCCAGACATTTTTAATAAAAGAACTTAAAATTTTAAGGTTAGCCAACGCTTTGTATTATCGTATAGAAGAGCCGATTCTTTGAGAAACCACCAGAACAAATCGGTCGCTCAGAACAACTTACCAATCGAATAGAAGAACAGATTCTTTATGAAAACACGAGAATAAATCGGTCGTTTCTCTCTGTATATTCTTCTCTTCTGCCCCTCTACGGGAATTCATCAGTCGGACCAATCAATCACTAATGGAAGAAGAAGAAGATGTGCAGCTACCAATCGGGAGACCCTCTCAGTATCCATACACACCCTCAATATCAGAGCAAGGCTCAGGTTTGGGCCCCGTCCCGGGTCCCATGGTATCCGCAACCTTGGGTCGGGTCATGACCGCTCTCCTCAACGCTAAGCCAAAAAAACTCCAAGACTCCATTTCCCGTCTCCACTCTCCTCCCAAAATTGCCGCCTCAGTTACTGGTATACATGTACATTGTCATGTCTTCAATTTAACGCGGACCAACCTTGTTAAGTAGCTCAAGTACTTGTATAAGTTAATTACTGTTTTTACCGATAAACTGTCAAGAATTGGAATTCCATCTCAAAAGGAGGAGTCCAAATACTTATAAATTGGTCCTTGTTTTCGTCTTGAGATCCGAGTCTTGATTGGGTTGAATTGCTCGTTTGAGCTTTGAAACCATGTTAAGACTCGTGGCTTCGTCTTCCAAAAAATCACAAGGACTTTCCATCTTGAAACGATTGTGGATTCTATCCCTTAACGTGAATAGCATTGAATTTTACCCTTTTAACAGTACATTTTTATTTTTGATAAGGTAAATTGGGAAAAAAATTATTCCTTTTAATTATGTTCGATTTATTTATTTATTTATTTTTTTAACAGCTTCATTAGAAGATTCGCTGTGGTTTCTTCACAAGTACATAGGTGATGCTGGGAAGAAAAATGAGGCATTGGACCAAGTCCTCATTCCCATGATTGAACATGTAACTAATTTTTCAATTCCCATATTCCTAATTTTACATGTAATTCTGCACATATTTGGATAAATTATTTATTTTAACGGGTGAATTTAAAATTCAAAAAAATAAAATAAAAATCAGCTTAAATTTTTTAAAATTAGCTCATATGTTCTTAAAGCTTTTTAATTGGCAAAATATACTCAATTTAGTACATTGCACTTGCTTAAGAATAGAGCACTTCTCTACCAAATTATTCAAACCATTTACTATCAGTAAGCAGTATGAGTGCGTTTGGATTACAAGTACTGATTAGTTGAACATTAATACCTTTTTCTGTCAGTTGTTGAGAGCAAGAGACTTGAAGCACGGAAATCAGGCTATGGTACTTCTGAACTGGCTGTTTCAGGATGACATATTATTCCAATATACTGTAGGAAATTTAGCAGGAATTATAATGAGAAGGGATGATCGTTATGTTGCCCTTGGATGGTGTATTCTTGGACGCAGTCTTATAGAGTACGAGAATGCTGTGAAAAATATTGCGACTGATGGTAACATTTCCATTTACTTTAAATCAACTTATGTCAAAATGTGATATTTTTGGCACCTTCAGTGCAGCTCCTATATTATGCTACTATCTTCAATTTTTTCGTGGCTAGTGGGGGCGATTTGGGGCTGTTAGCTCTGTTGGCCTGTTCATCTTCTCCTAATTAGTAAACTAACCAGGCTTTGTCAAGTTAGTAATATTTTTCTTCTTTTTTCATTTTTGTAGGAATAAAGAAGAAGTATATAGCAATGTTGAAGATGTTCTGTTCATGTGTTACCCATCTATTATCAATAACTTGCAATGGAAGGTATCTATCCTCTTATTAGTACTATCAAATAACTTGAAGTTTACTTCCGCTTGTCCTTTAATTTTTCACTTGATGAGCTTTTACTTAGCTACCTTTTCTTGACTACAACTGGTTGAAGCAACTCTCTCCTTATTCTACTGATTGAAATTGTATAATATATAATTCCCAATTTAAACATATGCTGTAGCAATTGGTTAAGGCTTTTGTTTCAGGACTTCAATGATGAGTTGATTTTTTGTATCATTTCTCTGCGGAATTGTTATAGGAACCTGTACTTTAAATAAATCTCCTCTCTTCTAGCTTTTATTTATGAAATCCCTAGGTAAGACTGTTCAAAGGGTAACTTTACTCCTCATTATAGGGCTAACTAATGGAAAAAATCAGTTAGCTGCACCTCAGATGAATAGCCTTCCTTCGAACATTATTGTATTGTATATGCAAATAGCATTGCCTTCATATTTCAATCATGATAGCTGTGTTTACATGCATCTGGATGAATATTATTGTTAAGTCGATGCAGTTATGATGCGGATGATATTTATAACAAGCTATTTTTTTCTTTAGATATAGTGCTATGAGACAATGCTAAGTTGATTTGCATCGATGATCCCGGAGGCAGATGATTGGCATGATTTTATGTGCATGATTCAAAGCGTGTAACCTTTTTAATCTTTTGACCCGGTGTTTGATCAATGATATTGCAGCAATTTGCAGGAGGGATTTGAGTTGCCAACTCGCCTTTCAGTTGCTGCTGCTGATTTCATATTATCTCTTACGGTAGCATTAACCGGAAAGGATATGGTGTCCAGTTCTTCAGATATCAGTAAAAAATCATCCGTTCTTAATGCAAAAAATAGACCTATTGCTTCATTATCAGTTGATACCAGTGACAGAGAAGCAAAGACTTTGAGCAAAGCATCTGAATTGCAGAGCAGCTTGGAAATGAAATTGTTGCTTTGGGATCATCTGGATCAACTCATGATTCTTGTGCAGAGACTTACAGCTGTATGTTCTTCACCTGGTATTCATAAACTAGATCTTCATGCAGATTATGTTTGCCTTTGTCCCTGTGTTGATTGCTGAGGTTTTCGATGTATTGTTTTTTCTATTGCTGCTTGACTGGGTTATCTTGCTAAACTTTTAGTCTTGCATTATATTTTAGAATTTGATTACGTTGAGCTAATTCGATTCAGAATCTATATAATATGTCATAACTTGATTTTAATATTTTTTATTTTACTTCTTTATAGTCTTGTTTGGCAACTTGTTGCAAAGCTACAATGATATTTACTCACTAGATCTTTTCCTTCATTTTAAAATATACAGTGGAACAGAAAAAGTCAGCCTTTGCACGCTCGAGGATTAGAGAAAGTATTTAAGTGGTTGCTGGAAACCAAAAAGCATTATGATTGTTTTCAAAATAGAGCAGGTGTAATTGATATTGAACGTTGCAAACCTTTTGTAATGACATTGTGTATGATTTTGTTTGACCCAACCTCAGTTCTTATGTATTTTATTGTACCATGTTAAAGGACAGACTTGGAGATGGTGAAGACTGGAGCATTGCTTCTCTCTTCTTGTTGGAAACATTATGGTGTGCTCTCACACTTGGAAGATAACAACTCTGCTCATCAATATAAAGAACTTTTGGACCAATACCTGTCTGGGATTCAGGTATGAATTATTACTTTTGATATGGCATTTTCATCTGGTGTGATTGTTGAGAGAACAAGGATCTATAACTCCCCCTCCCCCGCGCGCACGCGTGTTGCCTCTGGTTTTGGGGGTCGCATTCATTAACTAAGTAACAAATCAGAAAGCCCCCAAATCTACATGAATGTGATGGACTACAGTTTATTTGGTGAAATGTCATTTAGTGTTTCACACAATAATCTAAATCCTTAACTGTATAGATTATGAGCTCGTGTTAAAAAAAGGAATGCGAGACCTCATGGTCTCAATTTTTGGCCCATTTTCTGTTTGTTTTAAATTTAGAAGTAAAGTGAAACATAGATTGTAGATATGTGAAGGCATGTGCGTATGTTTATGTTCTTTCCACCCTGTTGTTCTTATATGTTTATTGATTTAGTTTAAATCCTGATGAAGAACATTTGCAGTTCTATGCAGATAATCATGCTGAAGAATCTAGTTCGAATAAGGACAGCGGAGTAGAGATCATAAAGTTCTTCCTAAATTGTCTTTCCCTTTTATTGGGCCGTTTAGATGACAAGAAATTTAGAACTGCAATGACTGATTTTGGATCTCAGATATCTCAGGTTCTCATGTCTCAGGTAGCATTGTGCATTTCTTTATTTGGGCACTTGTATAGTTTTACTTTTTCTTCTTTCGAAGGCTTTGGTAAAAGCTTTCCTATTTAGGTGGATATCTAGTTTAGATATGGTAGGCTTATTTTTTTTCCCTTTAGCTTCTGAGGGGAGGGAATGTTGCATTTGTCTCTCTGTCGGAGGTTCGAGATGGAAGGGCATTCTGCCCCTGCCGGGGGTGATAGGGTAACGGCGCAAAGAGCAATCAATCCTGTGAAAACCACATCTTTGACTAATATAAACGGGCTTCTGAGACGATTCTTTGCTTGAAAGTCTGGACAGTTTTCCTTTCATGAATGGATGAAACCCTTCTGGCAAGGCTTTGGGATCAAACCAATTCAAATTGAATCGAAAAATTCAACTTTTCAGAGTGGACAATCTTAGTCCATAAACGTATAGGTCCCATTAGACAGCAATTAGGACTTTCTTTTAGCTGCCAAACCAAACAAAATGCTGGCAATGCTTGGCCCGAGATTGGATTTGGATGAACTAATGCGAATAACTTTAAGTCTTTCAACACTTACTAGACTTTGCTTTCGAGCTGGAGCTCCTCTTTCCAAAGAAGAGTGCATGCCTGAGCTATCTTAAAGTAAAGTTCCGCCACTGCTTTTAAATGAAAATCATTTATTAAAAGTGACTCTGAGAAATGCTGCATTTGATTAATGCAGTTAGTCAATCTCATCCTCCAAGGACAAGTAAATCTGCAAAATAGTAAAAAACTTGCAATATTTATTTGGTTTTGGCTGTACTATTATATTCTGATAGTTTTGTGGGTGATATATTCTAGACTGGTCTGATGTTAGAATATGATTTTTGATGAGTTTCCAAGTTGACCTTAAAAAAAATAAAAAATAAAAATAAAAATAAAAATCTAAAACCTGTAAAAGCCCTCTTTTTCCATGTGACTAGGAAATCTACTTTTCAGCTTGTTAAAATTAGTTTGGGCAAAGTTAATGATGTGAAACTTTCCAGTATAAATTGCTCCATGGACTTTCCCATCTGTAATGTCAGTCAATCTTTAGTAGTCATTCTCGTTGGGAATACTGGGCCAATGCAGGCCATGTCTATGGGATAGAGTAATTTGTGATTCTACAAGCTTTTATTATTGTCATTACAGCAATTATCTGTGTTCAGCACTAAAGAATGTTTTATTATAGCTAAGCTGTGCCGACGAGGAAGTAATCGATGGTGCAATTTGCATATTCAAAGCAGTCTTGTTTAGGACGAACCTGTCTAAAAGTAATCTTGAAGACAATAGACAAATAGAAGCCATTCTACCTTCACTCCTACATCTTTTGGATGAGAGAGATGCGGCAGCGAAAGCAGTTGTAAATCTTATTGCAGAATATTGTTCTATGTATGTTTATTATTCACTTGCTAGGTTTGTTTTGTTGGATGCCATCTTTATTCCAAATGTGATGCAATTATTGACTTTGACAGATGCCCAGATGGTTGGTGCCTGCAAGAAGTACTAAAGCGCATTGATTCTGAAAATGTTGCACAGAGGATGAATGCTGTTGATGTTATTTCAGATCTCATTCACATATCATCTGGGTCTGTTAATGTGCTCTCACAAGAAATGTGGTATGTGTAACTGATTTCTGTTGATACAAGGTTTTATGGTACTTCCATGTCCTTTTTGTGTTTCAGATTCTTATTGTCAAATTACATTTAAATGAATTTGCAGGCAAGATATTGCAAACCACTTGTTAGGATGCCTCAGAAATGAAAATTGTGCTATTCAAAATCAGGCGTCCAATTTGATTCCCATTATTGGTCAGTCTGAACACTGAGTCTCTAGTCCATGTCTTTTTGGGTGATGTATAACTTGTTTTGGATAAAAGAGTGCATTAAAAGTCTCTTGATTATAGGCAGGATATTTCAGAAAAGAAAATAATTATCTTTTGTATTTTGATATAGCTTTGCATGTGAGGTTGCATCATGTATATTTCTTTACTTTTATAGCGTTTAGGTTCACCTCTCCATGGAATGCATAATCATATTCTCCACCCCCAACACACACACATTCCTATATGCCCTACAGTTCTTCAAGCAACAGATTGAAGCAGAAAATAAACGCTTCTTTTTGCATTTTTCTAGTCTCAGTTGTGTGAAATGGCCTTGTCTTTGTGCCTGTTGTGGATTAAAACCTTCAAAATTGAACTGTTTTACTGATATCATTGACTTTGTTTTTGTTCTTGCAGACCCTGCATTAGTATTGTCCGCACTAGTTGGTCTATTTTTCTCTGCACAAGGGAAACTGCAGCTATCTGCGAGTAGTACTCTCATGGCCTTGCTTATTAATCATAGACAAAAACCTGAAGTTGTGTGCATGCTGCTCGACTGTCTTAGGTACCTTGATATAATAATTAATTTTTTCATATCTTATTCCTAGGAAATGATGTTCACACAATACAGTGTATAGTTTGTAGTATAATCCTTCTGTGGATCATGGAGTATTTGAAAGGATAAAAGCGGAACTTTTCTTCACATTTACTTATAAGAGGTGTTTGCCCTCACTGAACATTTACAAATTTTACTGTTGTCTTCTGCAGCAATCTCTGCCTGAACCCAGATCCTGCAGTTTCTTCTTCCGGTAATGAAGACGGTATGCACAAAACATCTTATTCCTCGCCCAACCCTGGTTAGAATTTTGCTCTAATAATCAGTTGAATTTAAAGTGTCGTCCAAGCCACTTTGTACCCCCCACAACCAAACAACTACTAAAGTAGAAGAATCCAGTAACCCCTTTAATTTAGTGTGCTCTTGTTTCTGTATAGGGTCAAAGGTCGATGCTGATAGGCTGCTGAAGCTGCTGCCAGAATGGGCAAAAACGGTAAGTTAGATTGTACTCTAATTTACTGGTCTCTGTCTATACTTCTAGCTTTATTGTGGTATAATATCTATTAATTACTCAGTATTATCAATTTCATTTTCCTCTCATGCTCCTGCTCTTCTTCCTTCCAAAGCTTATTCATCTTTTGCTCAGGGGGTTACATCACCGTGAAAAAGTGGAGTCTGCCATCTTTAGCCTGTGTTTGGTGCTTACACTTTTCATAAGTTCTGCCATCTTAGAACCCATCGTCCGCCTTTACTGCCTCCTTTGCGCTGAATTCCTTTTGAAGCACTAGAGTTAACTACTATAATTTTGTGAAAATTTCAGGTTGAAGATTGGGATGTAATGGTTGGCCCCTTGATAGACAAGATGATATCTGAACCATCGAATGCTATTACTGTGAAGTTTCTGAGTTATATAAGTGATTATTTGGCTGAAGCTTCAAATTTGGTCTTTCATCGAATTATCTTGCATACAAGAGGGGAGAAAATGTGAGTATTTCTTTTTGACCCTTTTTTCATTTTCACTGTGCTCATGAATATTTTCTCCGTGTTTGTCCTCACTACTAATTGAAGTAGGGTACTAAAAATTCACCACAGTTGTCCTTTGCCTGGTATATGAAAAATGAAGATGCTTTTAAGTGAATCTGAAGAGCACAATTGATGTAGAATCAATTGAGAATTTCAGAACTTATAACATTAGAAGACAAGCGAGTTGAAATAACATGCTGGAGAAGTAGAATAGATGCAGCAGAAAAAAGAGACAATCGGAGAAGAAGAAGAAAGGGGGAGAAAACCGAGAGGAGGGAGGAGAGGAGGAAAACGTCGGTAGCAAACCACAATTCAATTCATCAATTCATCGTCTCCTTTAATTATAACTGAAAACCATATAAATAGTAGAATAAAACCTAACATTCATGGGCTTGGACTAGACCCGCTAGACAAGTCCAATAAAGTGAACGAGACATAATTAAATAACATGAAATAAATAGGCCGAGATGTCCGCATCAACTCTCCCGGGATGGGAGAAAAACTCGACTCTGTCGAGTGGTCAAATCAACTAAGGCTGCAGTCGATCTGATACCAAAAATGCTTCAAGACATTCCATGGAGGACGATCTTTCCGACGAATCAAATATCGGAACTCCACAAATGATGACAACGCCAGTTGTAGATTATCCGCAAAAATATGAGCTGACCAAGATAACCTAGGCGAATGAGGATTTTGTTGACTCTTATAAAGCTCCAAAGAATCTGGCTCGCGTTGTTGAAGTCTCTTAGGGAATCCATGTATCATCAGAATCAAGTCGATCCATCCAATGAACAAGAAAGCACTGAATCTCTCTATCATTGGTCAACACAATTTGTTCATCTAAAATAACATCAATTTTATTTTTGTGTGCTGTGATAGGTGGGAATGAAGCAGACATGGCAAAAGATTCAGTGTGAGAATTCTCATTTGAAAGTAGAAATGGGTCAGCAGAGGGGCTAAAATAGCCTTTGTAAGCATCGAAGTTCGTAACAAATAAAATAGGGTGGTGGTCATAATGTGATAAAAGGTCATTGATATATGCATTTGGACCAACATGCTTTGAAATTTTAAAATGACCAGTATTACAGGCTTGCAATATAACATATTTTCCAATATTAAATTCAAAACGTTGTTTATGCCAATCAGCTTGAGGTTTATATAATGTTTTACTTGCTTCAAATTATTTATTGATCTCAATATGGAAGCTATGAAAATGTGATGCAACTACCTCAACTGACATAGACACACAAACATGTGGGTGCATGGGAATAAGGTTTAAAGGTTTCCTAGATTCACAACCATGGATGACTTCAAAGGGATTTAGACCTAAAGACCACTTCACAGGATTGTTATATGCAACTTGAACGGTTGGTGGGACCAAGTCCCAATTCCCAAGATTTTTCCGGACTAGAGACTGTAATAAATTGCCAAGATTTTGGTTAGCAATTTCGTTTTGACCATCAGTTTGAGGTTGGTCAGTTGTGGAGAATTTTGATTTAGTGCTAACCACAGGCAACTGGATTCTCCAAGGGTGACTAGTGACATCATCAAGCTCTTTAACTTGAGTAAGGGTATGACATATAACATGTGATCGAGAACTGTCGAAGATAAGGGATATAGTATCTAAAATCTTGGGAAGAGTCTGGATTTCACCTAAGGAAGTGTCCTCACTATCATCCAAGTCATCAAAATCTTCAAGTTTAGGTTCATAAATTAGATCTTCTAACGGCTCATCCATTACATTCTTTCGTTCTTCCATGACTAAGGTTCGATTAGGACATTTGGAAGAAATGTGACCAAAGTCCTTACAGTTGACGCACTGCAAGTGAGAAGAAGACCTTGGAGTTTCAGAAATTCTACCCTTATTTTCCAAGATTGGAGAACCATTAGAAGGGGGAGGTCCTAGAAGGGACTTAACGGGAGGAAGTGGAGCCAATGAAACCAAATGATGATTGTCAATACGCTTTCTTCATGGAGAAGAAGGTCTTGGACTATCACGACCTTTACAATTATTTTTCCAAATGGGAGGAACATTAGACAGAGAAGGCTTTATGATAGACTTATGATGAGGCGATGCTAATGAGATGGGTGAATGACGATGACCACGCTTTTCATATGGAGTACTAATAATCAACTCATAATCTCAAGCTAAAGAGTAATCATGATTAAGAGTAGTGACACCTAGAAGGAAAAGCTCATGCCTAAGGTCATCTCTCAGACCTTAGCTAAACCTACTCAAAGTTGTGGTCTCATCCTCAATTAAATAACATTTGGATCGAAATTTCTCAAATTGTGCGATATACTCAGTCACTAGTTGATTTCCTTGTTTAAGGGCATTCCATTAGTAAAAATTTCAAAATTATCTCGTTCTTGCTCACAAATCTGATCCTTACTCCTACGATCATGTCTAAAGCATTTTTGATCACCATGTTGATGATGATTATGGGACACTTTTAGATTTATAGACGTTGGTTGAACTAGGGGTTTGTTTAAAGTTGTTCAAATTAGCAGATAGAGCCTTACTCTCTTCAAGAATAGCAATCATTTGAGTTTGGGTAGCAGCTATTTGTCGAATAAGTGCATCAAATTGTGAGGGGTCCATGTTTAAGGTACTGGAATTAGAAGTGATAGGATGACCACTATGCAACTATATGCACTGTAATAGCAACTAAATGATGTGCAATAGAGAGATCAATGAACAAAAAGTGCAAGCAATGAAAAATGAAAATTTGAGCCCCCCCTTTTTTTAAAAAAATTTTAAATTTTGGGATTAAAATCCAAATATAACAAGCTAATACTGCTGATATATGTAAAATAGCAAAGCCAAGGTCAAATACAAGTCAAACCCTAATCACGTAAAATAAACAAGGTAAAAGTGAGATTTAACGAGGTTAATGGATCCAATTACGTGAATTTAGGTAAAAACTAGATCAGCAGCAGCACAAAAATTTAATTGATACGATTTTAAACAAAACAACAATATAAACCAATAATAAATAAAAACAGTAACTTCCCTTTCGTTCGTTGAAGTAGCCGTGTCAAATTAACAGGAATAAAAAGAGGTACTTGCAACTAACAGAAAATACGGTTTTTTTTTTCTTTTCACACATGAAACAAACCCAATATTTGCAGCCTTATCTGTAGAAAAAGGCAGCGGCGGCGATTGGTGGACTTTGGTTGCTGACGAGAGAGAACGGTTGGCGTTTGCACTGGTTCGCGTCGCAGTGGTTCGAAATCTGGGAAAACGGTGGACCGATTTAGGGTCGTCGACGCTCAGGGAGATGGAAAGGTGGTGACCGAACAAGGTGGGTGTGTTGTGTGGATTTCTTTTGATTTTATGGAGTCGGTTGCAGAATCTAATGGGTGGTGTTCGTGATTTGGGAGAAGGTACTGGCCGTCACAGTTGCTGTCGTCAATGGTGGGTATGCTGTTCTTGTTGGCGGTTGATTTGTTTCGGGCTGGATACAGAAGCAGTTGCTGTAACATGAAGTTGGAGAGTGGGTGATTGGGTCAGTTTGTGAGACACTGGTGGCAGTTTTGCGGTGGGATATGGTGGTCGTGTTTGTTGGAATTATTTGGCGGTGGCTGTAGTGGTGGAGGAAGTTCCAAGTGTTGAGTGAATTTCGGGTGGTTGGCGGTTGTGGAAGGGCGTGGTGGTTTCTCTGGCAGCACTGGTTAACCGAAAAAGGGAGTTGCAGCAGCAAGTAATGGATATACTGTTGTATGTATGGATTGGGCCTGTTTCTAGATGGTGGCAGCGTTGTTGGCGGAGAGTAAATTGACTGGATTTTCAACAGTGGGTGAAGGAAGTCAGGTTTAGCTCTAATACCAAGTTGATGTAGAATCAATTGAGAATTTCAGAACTTATAACATTAGAAGACAAGCGAGTTGAAATAACATGCAGGAGAAGCAGAATAGATGCAGCAGAAAAGAGACAACCGGAGAAGAAGAAGAAGAAGAAAGGGGGAGAAAACCGAGAGGAGGGAGGGGAGTGGTTAACCGAAAAAGGGAGTTGCAGCAGCAAGTAATGGATATACTGTTGTATGTATGGATTGGGCCTGTTTCTAGATGGTGGCAGCGTTGTTGGCGGAGAGTAAATTGACTGGATTTTCAACAGTGGGTGAAGGAAGTCAGGTTTAGCTCTAATACCAAGTTGATGTAGAATTAATTGAGAATTTCAGAACTTATAACATTAGAAGACAAGCGAGTTGAAATAACATGCAGGAGAAGCAGAATAGATGCAGCAGAAAAGAGACAACCGGAGAAGAAGAAGAAGAAGAAGAAAGGGGGAGAAAACCGAGAGGAGGGAGGGGAGGAGAGGAGAGGAGGAAAACGTTGGTAGCAAACCACAATTCAATTCATCAATTCATAGTCTCCTTTAATTACAACTGAAAACTATATAAATAGTAGAATAAAACCTAACATTCATGGGCTTGGACTAGACCCGCTAACATTCATGGGCTTAGACTAGACCCGCTAGACAAGTCCAATATAGTGAACAAGACACAATTAAATAACATGAAATAAATAAGCCGAGATGGACCGAGATGTCCGCATCAACAATGTATTAGACTAGTATTTCATACTTGTTCACTAGATGACAAGTAGCAGTCTTACTTTCGTCTTGAAAGTCTAAGCTCTTTTTGCCTATTCTGTTTTGGTCTCAAAAGACAAGGTAGACTATATCTTATAATTAACAAGATCTCCATGTTTGGGATAAAACTTTTACAGTGTTGACCAGTCAATTACTTTGGTGGATCATATTTTTGAACGTGGTTCTTACTGCTATGTATTGAATTTCTTTTGCTGCTTTGATTCAGTACATATCAAATTTTGTTATCATACTATATAGTTGCTTGTAAAGAAAGTTTTCATAAGGGTAAAATAATTTATGCATGATTTTTTATTTTTGTTGTAATTTGAGCAGAGTCGATGAGAGCTTTTCCAAATGGCAAGGCAAGGAAGATGCAAGTAATGACACCATGAAATGGGAACATTCTCTCTTTAGTCACCTTTGCCCACTTCTGATAATCAGACTGCTCCCTCTGCATTTAAATTCAATTATGATTCTTTATCAAATTCATTGATGAAGGTTAAGAAATTAACGATTTTGGTTTTTATCAACATGATCTATTTTCAACTTAAATTTTTAGTTCATTAGACTCCCTATTCGATTTTGTATAATTTACCGTACCACACATAAACTTTTCGTGAGGAAAAATAAAATAAAAGCAAAAGGTTAAATACTAATCGGTCTCATTATGAACATATATATTACGCATCCATTAACAAGAAAGTTCCACTATAATTTTTTTGGTTATGCTGCCTATTCAGGCACAGGGCTGTACAGGCCACACACATTATAGGGGGTGGTTAATTTATTTTTTTTAAATAATCATCTCATCCACCCCCCCCCCCCCCCCCCCCCCCACACACACACACACACACACATGCAAATTGGGTCTCGGGGGAAGCCTAAAACCCCACTTAGGCTTTGATGGTGTCTCGGGAAAAAACAGAGATTTGAGTTGAGCTCCACAGTTAAACACTTCTATGATACCACGGTGTTATAACTTAATGTTTGATCTAAAATGGAAATGTAGAAATTTGTTGACTAATTACTGCTAAGCCTTTTGATTTGTTAGAATTTATACTAAAATGACTACCCTTCAAATGAATGTTGCTTGCAGAGAAAGGATATTTCAGCTTTGAGGGTACTGAGTGTGTTGTTGACCTTCTGATAAACAGGTTCGCCTGATAATTGAACACTTACAGTATCACTCCTTGGAAAAAGGAAATTGATTTCTGTATATTGATGTCTTCTTCAGGGCCTTGAGTAAGTCTGAATTTGAAGATGTTCGGAAACTCGCAGCTGAGCTATGTGGGCGAATTCATCCCAATGTATGCAACAACTTGATTTAGAGATTATGCTGCTTTTCCAATTTCCATATTTACTAGGAGGATTTTTGGTTCACATTCTAACATTATCGTTGAAACGTGATAATGTCCTTCAGTATTACGTTTCAAGTGTATTTTTCTCGTTCCTTTACATGGGCTCCATAATTTTTTTCATGGTTTGTGCCTATGATCCTCAAGTCAAATTAATGATCTTGATTACCCTGCCTTGTCATTTGCAGGTTCTAATTCCAATGATGTCCTCTCAATTGGAATATGCTGCAAATGCTAAGGATATAATAATGATAAAAACTTGTCTATTTTCGGTTTGTACATCTCTAATGGTGAGTTTTCCAGTTCCCATGAGCATTCGTTTTATTTAAGATGATAATCTTAAGAAACTGTTCTTGACATCTACTACTTTCCCGTTTCTCTCTCCTTTTTGTGATGTAGGTCAGAGGCATTAATGTGTATAAGCACCCTGATTTGTTCCGAATAAGAAA
Organism: Olea europaea var. sylvestris; assembly: GCF_002742605.1. Taxonomy (NCBI): domain Eukaryota; kingdom Viridiplantae; phylum Streptophyta; class Magnoliopsida; order Lamiales; family Oleaceae; genus Olea; species Olea europaea. The sequence continues at coordinate 40,656 of NW_019235281.1, forward strand.
AACAATTCAGAATATTCTATCATGGTCATCAGTGGACGGAGATGAAAGTGAGTAAATATTTTTTTTTGTGCTGCTGAATCTCTTATTAATTCTGCCATCTTGAAAACCTTATATTTCTGCTTCAGTTTCCAAAGCACAACATGGGTGCATTGATTGTCTGGCCTTGATGCTATGCACCGACTTGCAAGCTCCAAAGTCACTGGGAGTCTCAAACTCGGAAGACACTTGCCATGTTGGAAATGGCAATAACTCTGTTGGTATAGTTTTAACTTCATGCAAGTACTTTGAGCATGTTTGCTAAGCAAAAAATGTTTACATATAAGTTTCAAAATAAATCATTTTTCTATTGGTCAAAATTGGAAATATGTCTACTTTTTTAACTACAAATATTTACTTTTAAAACAACTAACTTTTTTTTAACTTTGAATTATTAAAAGAGTAAATTATCCGAAAATGTTTGGAATCAAAAGTAACTTTTCCTTCAATAAGCTTAACCCAAACATGCTCTTATACTTCAAGCTGAACCTCATGGAACCTGTGGCACGACTGCAGGTGATGCAGCCGTCAAAGATTCTGTACTGACATATGTGATCCATCAATTAACAAATGAGGAGGAGGATTTCTCGTTCAAGTCTGATAAACACGATTATATATCTAAGACAACAGTCCACCTCTCTTTTCGCCTATGCATGGCTAATGTACTCATTAGTGCCTGTCAAAAGATATCGGGGGCTGGAAAGAAATCTTTTGTTCGGAAAGTTCTTCCTCGTGTTATTCATTCTGCTAGGGTACGATAATATCTGAATATCTGTATTTAGATTCCAATATACGTATATAACTGAATATTAAGAACTCGGGGAAAGACCAATGTGCTTTTTCCTGTTTCACCGACCTGTCTGTTGTTAGCAGGTAATGGTGGAGCCCGAGATTAGGGTTGCATGCATCCAGATTCTTTTCACAGCAGTATACCATTTGAAGTCTTTGGTTTCTCCATATTCATCTGATCTCCTCAGCATTGCTTTGAAATCACTTGGAGAAGGATCACACAAGGTACTTTTGGAAAAGATGTGATTGTAGTAGTCTGGTTCAAATTTTTTCACATGTTAGATTCTCCATGTCTTGAACTGCCCTATTTAGTTAACTACATTGACGAGCTCGTCTACTTATTTTCTCAACTCTTTTCAAGTTTTTTGTCAACTCTTGAAACCTCTTAAATTGAGAGTTCAAGAACACGTCTTGTACGCTAGGCCAGGTGTTTGCTATGAATCTAAGGAAATACTGATTTCACTTTTCTTTCACTTTCTGATGTTTCGTCGCTTAAGATGGAAACCTCAATTTCTGTCTGCCAGAATTCCTCGTGGTTTTTTGTTCACGGAGTGGTTTTTTTTGTTGACAGGAAAAAATGGCGGGTGCCAAGATTCTGGCATCTCTAATGGCGAGTGACGAAGAGATTGTGGAAAGTATATCTGAGGGGCTACTCGAAGCAAGAACGTTGCTTCGAAGTCTATCGGTATGCGATCCTTCGACGGATGTTAGGCAAATCTGCCAGCAACTTCTTGTGTGTTTAACTTCTACTTAAACTTATTTTGTGCACAATTTTCATATGTAGTCACTTCCACATTACTGCATAATTGTGCTGTGTTAATGTACATATTTTGGCATGCGCAAGTGTGAAAGCATTAGTCGAATAGTAGCTCGTTTCTTTGTTATTATTTTGGGTGTGTCGCGTCATCTTTGCACAAGGGCCATGCAAATCTTCGCCATATCGTTTCGATTTTATCCGGTGGCCCAGATAAAGACAATAAAAGTTTGACTTCATAGTTATGGAGATATTATTATTATTATTATTATTTTTTTTTTTTTTAGATCAACTAAAAAAATATGAATTGAACAAGCTGCAGGGGATGGGATGGATGGGTGCGTGCGTGCGTGGTGGAAGATATGGTGTTCTTTTTTCTTTTTCTTTTTTATTTTTTTGCCTATTTGAATTTGGAGGCAACATTTTCTTTTTGTCCTATTTGATGATTTTTTGGATTGAAATTTTGAGGAATTACGAAACGGCACCATTAATTTTTATTTGTTACACATTTTAATTGCAGTTTAGCTCAAATTTTCCTCGTTCTAGCAAATTTTTTTTTTTTTTTTCTTTGAATTCTTTCCTTCAACTTTTCATTAATTAGTATGTCTCGTTTTTTATGATTTATGTCAAATATTTTGTTTACATGCTATGAAATGAGGGAAAATATTTATTTGTATTTTTTATTTATTTATTTTTGAAAAGTATAATGAGAAAATAAGTTGTTATATGTTATTTTGACAAACTTGTTGAAAATAAGTTGTTATAAAAAATAATGTGTAACTAATCAAAAATTCAAAAATACGAATGTCATGAAAAATTATTAGAAAAATAAATGTTATTACGATTAAAGATTAAAAAACTTAAGTAAAGATGTAATTAAAATGTGTGCATATAATTATAAATTGTAACATGAAGGTCCAAAGTAATGTTATTATAAATTGAAGTTTTTTTTTTCTACATTTAAGTAAAAGAAAATGTATTATTTTTAAATTTGTTTAATTTAAATATTATTTATTTTAAAACGTGACGACCTTACACCCGCCACAAACCAAAGCTATCAATGAGTCAGTCAGTGTCAATCCCACCTTCCTCATTCTGTACAAAAACCCTCCATTTTCTCTACTGTTAATCAATATATACATTATTGTATATAGAAAAATAATGCTGCATCTGTTCTTGGCTGTGATATCAGCGGCGGCGCCGCTGACACTCTACGTGACGCCGATGAGGAACCTGAGCCGGTTCGTAGAGACGATGGAGCTTCTGTTCCGTCCTACCGTTTCCTATATGCTCCGCCTTTTACCCCAACTCCGCCGCGCCATCGCACACCTCCTATCCCCCGAACTTCTGACCTTCGGAAGGTAGATTATTAAGATCTATAAAATGTGGCTTGTGGTTGTTGGTTTTGACTTTGCAACAATTACAACTTCCTAATGCCTGTCTTTTTCGTTGCTGGGGGGTTGGGTCTCATGCTGTAAATTGTAATGCTTAAACTTGTTATGAGATGCGTGTGATGTAGATATGAGAAAACTGTATCTGTTTTGCACTGCCAGGAAATAATACATTGACTCGAATATTGTGGGTAATTTTTCTGTGGAATGTTGTATTGTTGTGTTGTAATTGAAAAGTGATAAGAACATTGGATTCCAAAGAGAAACTTTGTCGTATCTTCAGGATGAAATTTGAAACTTTTTACTGATCGATTTTGTTTATTTAATAACCACATGTTAGCTTTGCCATTGGACATTGATTTGTAGCTTAATTGTTTTAAAAAAAAAAGTGTGCGACTCTTTTACCTGACTGATAACGTCATGTGGTTACCTTTTAAAAGAACTCGAATTATCAATTTTTTAGTAGATCCTGCTTGATGGTATACCTTTTATGGATAGATGATCTTCTTCCTTTCAGTACAATGGAATAAAAAACATGATGCCATTGGTTTTGTCAACTTTTTCTACCTTGCTCGTGTTTAAAATCGAAATGTTAAGCGAATTTTCAAGGGTCGCGCCAATTACCCAGGAACGAAGATATGTTTTACTGACTGGTATATAGATTTATTTATTTATTTATTTTTATCGATATCTGGTTTTCCATTAGTCATGCGTTCTTGAACAACTTGTTTTGTGGTGGTGGTTGTGGGTTGAGGGTCAAGGTGTTTGTCCAGACTGGTTTAATGGATACGATTGGCGATATCTGATTTGATGTAGTGGACCAGTTGATTGAGGACACTGAAGCTTCATTCAATCCTTTTTATTACTCCAGTGGTAAATTGCTTCTCTTCCCAAGAAATGAGACGCCTCTATTTATCCATCTCTTGACTCAAAATGGGAGCAGGTTTGAAAAAGTATCATTTGATGATTCTATGTGAATTGCTAGAAACATGTGAAGTGTATGGTGTTCGCGAAATATTTCTTTCGATTTAAATTACCGTAAGTGTACGGGTCGTGATAAGTAATAAAGTGGACTTTAGAAGTCCGAGTATCGTCCCACAGAGAAAGAGTAGTTCAATTTTATTTATTTTAGTCTTAACCGAAACTAATTGAATTAAGATGAATTTTGGAATCAAAAACCCTAATTTTGGGAGAAATCCCCAAATTGAAAAACCCTAATTTCAAATCAAACCCTAATTACTTAAATTCACTTAACGAATGATTCAATTACAAAATGTTATGAAAATAAATGAAATGTACTGTCAATTTATGAAAATCTATGTAAAACAAATGCACTAGGATCACGAATCCCCACATAATTACTAATTGAACTCCCTAATTTCACAATTTTGATAATTCAATAAGAATTTGACAAATCAATGCTCCTAAATATATTCAATACTCTCTCTCGAGATGTATTGAACCTATTCTCATAAATCATCAGCTTATATCTCTATGACGGATGCAATTATACAATAAAGATTGTAATCTTTTTGTGAGCAATTAAAGATTTATATAGGGCATAGGGGTATATTTCTATTCCTTATCGAACCCTATGATGAATTATATATGTCGAGTTTAATCCAATTTTCTCAAATTCAGAATTAAACCACCAAGTTCACACAAATTAAGTGCACATTAATTGTGGAAATAAATAAAGCAATATAATCCATTCAAATATCCCATCGAACTAATAATTCAAAATCATGAAATAACAAGTTTAATAATAATTACATGGTTCATCGATCACCTAGTTGCAGAAATCTAGCCTATCATGATAAAAATAACGAAATCTAACAAGTTTTGAATAAAATACATCACCGGGTTATCAAAACTTGAAAAAATCTTGTAAATCTTCGCATCAATTCTTGTTCTTGCCTTCAAATCATCTCCAAGATGAATGTTTTTGCCTCCCAATTCGTTCGTACGGCTTCTGGATGTTTGTCTGCTATTTAAACTCGTCCAAATTAGGTTACCAAAGGAGTTGCAATCATATAAGGAAACTACAAAAATCGGGGAAAAATTATACTTATGCGACCGCATAGGCATAAGAAAAATGGCGTTTTTAATCCCTGGAGGGTCACTCGCGACCGCATAGATTTTATACTATGCGACCGCATAGTAGAGCTAACTTCTAATTTGAGTCATTTTGATCCTCAAGTTTCATTCCTTCACTCCTTGACCTCCTCTCTTGTTCCTAGTTGCTCCAATGTTCCATTATAACTTCCAATTGGTGCTTGGCTTGATCAATTGCTTGATGCGTTCATCGGGTCAACTTTCAGATAATCGTAATTTGGTCCCTGAATTTTCATTTTGCTCCAATTTGGTCCTTTTCGGCTCTTTTCTCCTGAATTCCACTATTTTCATAGAATTACCTACATTGCATGAATTTGACAAAGTTAAGTAACAATTCAATCATTTTACTTGTATTTAAGTCATGTCTGTGATGTAAATGAGTGTGCAAAAACACACTTATCAAACCCCCAAACTTGAACTATTGTTTGTCCTCAAAAAAGATAGTGATATAATTCTGAACAAACATGGCTTAACACCTTGCCTTGGCTCAGGATTGGACTAAGTAATTGATTTTATGAAAATTTATTGGTGCAAAATGACATCAACCTTTACCTGTTAAGTGCATACTTGACGTGTGTGTGTGGATTCATGCTAACATATCAAGTTCATGATGAGTTTGAGTCCCGACATCCAAGTGGTCAAATATCTCCTTACACGCTCGAGAGATACACAACCCCCCAAACTTATTCTTTTCACTCGATTATCCTGGGGTTGTGTTTAAAAATTATGAGTTTACTTAGCTATAGTTCTCACTCTCTCGTAGTTTGGATTAATCTCACTATCACAAGTTCACACGTCAACAAGTGAAGGCTCTCCTAATTTTGATTGCTTCGACACTCAAGACTAAACTAGGTTACTTGCCTCACCTCAAAGGTATAGTTTCTTCCACCAATTGTCCAAGGGCTTTTCTTCTTATTATTGTCTCTTTTTGTTTTTCTCACTTTTCTCTGGTTTTTTTTTTTTAATCTATCATCTTCTCATTTGCTTTTTATATAACCCATGTAACGAGCTTTAGGCCGGTGACTCCCAAACCAGTTGGTTTTAAGGCACCAGGTTTTAAACTCATGTAGGCTTATTCACCCGAGTTATAAAGGCTCGATCAGATGACTTTTTATTAACTTCTTTACTTCTTGCTTTCTATATGACCCATGTATCGAGTTTTAGGCCGGTGACTCCCAGATCAGTTGACCTTAGGGTACCAGATTTTGAAATATCTTTACAGGCTTATTTGCTCGAGTCATAAAGGCTGAAAAAGAAGTATCTTATTCTCACAAATTAAGTTTATGTCCTTATTTTTCTAGACATCTGGTATCCAAAACCAACCCTCAATTTAAGATTTTCACCTACTCTTCATCTCACTGGTCTAGGCAATCCACACAATAATTCATGCACGGAGCCTCACTTATCTCAATGTTCTCCTATAATAGCTCAACTATCACCAAACTGTCTTAAGCTAGTTTACGGGTTAATTCAATAGAGGGTTATAATTATTTTCTACTTTATGCTCAAAACCCTAATCACTTACCTAACATGTAAAACATGAATAACGTGCATATAGAATGTCAAGTATTACATCAACAAGTATTAGTTGGCCTAATTAACATCGACTCCAAAGTTTTGTTGAAATATACTAATCCAATAGTAACATCATAGCCGGTAAGGCGATTAGGCTCACACAAGCATACATAAGCATAATCAATATTCACTCATAAGCATGCCTCATGCAACAATTAGTCAAATTAAATCTGGATTGTGGAAATGCAGTTAATTACATGCCGAATGTCTTTATCAAATTATGCCACCATCCCCCAAACTTATACAAGACATTGTCCACAATGCGATAATTAAGTTTAGAAGGCATAATTTAAGGAAAATGAGTACAAATGAGGCAAACGATACTCCCCTGATCAATACGGGGGCTGCGATGGGAAACTAGATCCTGCAGTATCATTAGCTGGAGGTGGAGGTAGGTGCGCCAAGATCTCTCTCATCAATGCTGACTGCTGTATCATTTCATCATGGATTCCCTCAACATGTGTCTCCAAACGGCCCAAACGCTCCCAAGTTTCATTTACCCTCATCTGGATGCCATCCACCCTGCCCACATATACACTGAGTCGACCGTTCATAGTGTCCATCTCCCTCCTAGCTGCCTGGGCATCCTGGCGGGCAGCACGTGACATATCAGTGGAAATGGGGATGTCACGGTGGGCTGTATGTATCTCAGTCGTCAAAGTCCCCATAGCCTGCTAGAGACTCTGTACGTCTCGGCTGGTCCCTGTGGTGGTGGTGAAAATCTGGCGCCACAGCTGTGCATTTAACTCAGCCTATGGTGGTGGAGCTTGAGGCATCTCTTGCTCTGCGTGCTCGTGACCTTGCTCTTCCTGCTGTCTGCGCCTTTCAATTTCTTGCTTTTCCTAGTGCTTTTTCCTGGCTCTGTCTTGAGCCTCCAAGGTACTGTGCTTTATGGTGGGGTTGGGTTTGGCAGCCACCTCCCCGGATACAATGTTTATACTGGCAGCTATGCAAATTCCGGAGATGAGGCTTGGAAAGATCATTGAGCTGTGCCTATCTCCCAAGGTACCCACATGATGTATCTGATTATAGCAAAGAGTGGCAAGATCAATCTTATTACCTCGCACCAAGTGATAAAGGAATCCAGCTGTGGGATCTATGAATGTGGTCTTGTGAGAGGTCGGCTCAATGTTGTGGCACATAAACAGCTACAGGATGGCTATAGATGGTGTCAGCTCAATCTGGTGCCACTCGGTGGTGGGGAGTGGCCATGCATTTTGTCGCCCCAATAAAATCTCCGCCACTTCATGCCAATTGAAGTCACTTGGTATAGGGGTTATGTTTTCCCACGTGAGCTGGTAGTAGTCTTGAATAACCTCGGGTGAGAATGTGATCCATTTTCCCCTGACCCAAGTCTGATGCAGGTGGTCGGACCCTGGTGTGTCAATTTCTGTATTGAAGTTGGCGTAAAATCCCCCTACCAACAATTCATAACTCCGATGTGGCTGCTCCACTATTTTATCCCATCCACAGTGATGCACCAAAGTGGTCAGCTCGAAGTCAGGAAAGTCTTCCAATTTAACAGCCCGCTCTGGTGTCACTGTTCGTCGACTCACTATGTTTTCATAACGGGCTGCTGCCTCGGAAGTCAAGAATCTTTGTATCCCTCCTTCAAGCACTCGAGTGCGTGTTGTGCCGAATGATGAGCCAACCTTCTCTTTTCCTTTTAAAGTTCGTTTTGGTGGCATCCTGCAAAGTTGGAAAATAGCTATCATTAAACGGCTTGTTGTTTAGCGAGAAATCGCATGAAATGAAAAGCACGTAATTCACAAATCCCCCAAACTTGTTTCAATATGCATGTATACTACCACGGTGTGTAATGAATAATGTATGATGAGTAGAGTAGTATGAATGTATAGTCTATATGAAAACATAAGAAAATTTGGGTGAATATGCTCATAGTGAAAGGGTTGGAGTCATGATTGAGTGTACACATTCGACCCCGGGCATCATCGAGAATTTTCAAGATTGTCCCGGGCAACCTTCGGGCATATGGAAGTATGCAATGAGGTCTAGCACATACCCAAATTTCAGCTCAATCGGAGTTCATTTGGTGCATCAAATGGTAGTGCAAAATAAGGGACGGAGGGTGCTGTGGGTATGCAATGACTTAGCTAATTTGTGTGCATGTTTGTGTTGATGTAGTCTAAGTCACATTGGTTGGTAATACATCACAACGAGTTATTCCATTCATCTAATAGTCATATGCCATGCTAGATGTTCATAATTGTATTAGATTACCAAAAATGGGCATTTTATCGAACATGTTGTGGGCATTATGAAACCTTCATATACTTGCCAAAAATTTACTATGTCACATGGTTCCCCATTCAAAAATCAATCACCAATCGCATACACATTCATCAATCAAATGAATTTAATGCTACATATACCAAAATACCCAAAAATTATCAATGTGGCAATTTATCAAACACACTACAAGCATATAGTGGAAATGGTGTAAATTGAAAGAATTTTGGTTTAGAATCATTCCAAATTTTCGCACAACACAAGCACAACCAATCCATATGCACAAGAACTAGTCTAATCTCCCTCAAATCGCCAAAATTACATTCACAATCAATAGAACCGAAAACAGAATTGAGGGAGGGGGTGGGGATGAAAGAACACATACCTTGTTTTTGTAGGGTTTAATCAATGGAGAGAATGGATTTCCTATGAATTATATTATAATGCAATGAATAAATTAGTGTGTGATGTTAGTCTAAAATTGATTTGGGAAGAGAGTGAGAGGTTGAAATTGATTTGGGAATTGATTTGAAATCCTTAGAAAATGGTTCGGGCGTGGGTTAAAAACCCACGCCTTTTTCTACCTATGCGGCCACATAGTTATTTAACCCACGCCTTTTTCTACGTATGCGGCCGCATAGTTATAAGCTATGCGGTCGCATAGATATATTGGTTTTTTTATTTTAACCTTCGGTAGGTGTCTATGCGGTCGCATAGACATACATTTTTTTTTATTTTAAAGAGATAAAATAAAATAAAATAAATGCCATTTTTATCCAAAATTTTTTTTTTTTAATAAAGGACCTAGCTCTCAACGCCTCCAATTTTTCAAAGACATACTTTTAAAACATTGACATGTGAAATTTTGAAAATGTAATTTGCCTCGAAATGCGTGAATTCCACACTCAACTACCCAAAACAACTCAAATCAACCCGAACTCGTGTGTGATATTTAAGGACTCGTGTGCACAGTGCTTGGACTCTTTTAACATGCCTAGATGATCGATGACCACGACAAAATACTAAATGAATTTGAAAATAAACTTCCTAATCTAATGCAGGAAACATAATAAAGTAAGTAAACAGATAAAAAGGATACAGTGGGTTGCCTCCCACCCAGCGCTAAGTTATAGTCGATAGCTCGACTTTTTTTCGGGTGCTTCATTCTGGCATCTCGAGTTGAACGGTTGACTTTTGGTTAGAGAAGGCACCGCCCCAGTAGTGTTTCAACCTTTGCCCATTAACAGTGAAGGTACCCTTATTCTCATTGCTCACTTGTATAGCTCCATATTAGGACTTTTGTAACTGTGTAGGGACCTGACCACCGTGATCGTAGTTTTCCTGGGAATAGCTTGAGTCTCGAGTTATACAATAGAACTTGCTGCCCCACTTCGAATACTCGCCTCTGAATGTGCATATCATGCCACTTCTTGGTTCGCTCCTTGTAAAGTTTTGCATTTTCATAAGCCTCCATTCTAAATTCATCCAACTCATTCAGTTGCAGTAGACGCTTTTCTCCAGCGGCATTCAAGTCCATATTTAACTGTTTCATAGTCCAATATGCCCGATGCTCCATTTCTAATGGCAGATGACATGCTTTCCCAAAGACTAGGCGGTATGGAGACATGCCGATCGGGGTCTTGAATGCTGTTCTGTAAGCCCATAATGCATCGTCCAGCTTTTTAGACCAATCCTTTCTAGATGAATTCACGGTGACTTCCAGTATTCTCTTCAGCTGCCGATTAGATACCTCAACTTGCCCGCTGGTTTGTGGATGATATGGAGTAGCAACGCGGTGTTTAACGCCATATTTATTCAGTAGTTGCTCAAACTGGCGATTATAGAAATGCTTGCCCCCATCACTGATTATAGCCCGCGGTGTACCATATCGGGTGAAAATGTATTTCTTCAAGAAATCAATTACTGTCTTTGAGTCATTTGTTGGCAATGCAACTGCTTCCATCCATTTTGAGACGTAATCCACTGCCACCAAGATATACTGGTTTGAGAACGAAGGGGAGAAAGGTCCCATGAAGTCAATTCCCCAAATATCAAATATCTCCACTTCCAAAATATTGTTCAGTGGCATTTCATTTCTCCTCGAGATATTCCCAGTGCGTTGACATCTGTCACACCTCTTAACAAACTCAAATGTGTCCTTAAATAGTGTAGGCCAGTAGAAGCCTGATTGTAAAATCTTTGCAGCTGTTTTTGAAGCTCCAAAGTGTCCTGCATATGCGGATGAGTGACAGTGCTCGAGAATCTCATGTACTTCTTCTTCAGGTACGCACCTCCTCACTATCTGATCAGCTCCTCGTCTATAGAGAATTGGATCCTCCCAGAAATAGTATTTTAACTCGGCGAAGAATTTTTTTCTTTGGTGACTGAAGCAGTGAGGCAGTGGAATGGAACTAGCCAAGTAATTTACAATATCTGCATACCAAGGTGTTTCATCCACTCTCAACATCTGTTCATCCGGGAAGACCTCATTTATATCCACTAAATCTTCCATCTCCCCAGATTCTAGTCTAGATAGGTGATCTGCTACTACGTTCTCGGTGCCCTTCTTGTCGCTTATCTCAATGTCAAATTCTTGCAACAACAGCACCCAACGGATTAATCTCAGCTTTGCATCCTTCTTTGTGAGCAGATACTTCAATGCCGCATGATCAGTATAGACGATGATTTTAGACCCGACGAGGTATGACCTGAATTTGTCAAATGCAAATACGACAGCCAATAGCTCATTTTCAGTGGTTGCATAATTTAGTTGTGCATCATTTAGAGTTCTAGTTGCATAGTAGATCACATGAAAAATCTTGTTCCTCCGTTGTCCCAATACTGCACCTATAGCGTGATCACTTGCATCACACGTCAATTCAAAAGGCAATTCCCAGTCTGGTGCTACAATCACTGGTGCTGTCGTAAGCTTTTCCTTTAAAGTGTTGAAGGCTGTGAGACAATCCTCATTGAACTCAAAGGTTGCATCTTTCATTAGTAAATTGCACAAAGGTTTAGTGATCTTCGAGAAATCTTTTATAAACCTCCGGTAGAACCCAGCGTGCCCCAAAAAGCTGTGAACTCCTTTAACTGATGTAGACGGTGTTAATTTCTCAATCACTTGAATTTTTGCCTTGTCTACCTCAATTCCTTTTGCCGATATCCTATGCCCAAGTACAATGCCTTCCTGCACCATAAATTGGCATTTTTCCCAATTTAAAACCATGTTAGTCTCCTTGCATCTCTGTAAGACCAAATTCAAGTGGTTTAGACATTCATCAAATGAAAATCCAAATACTGAGAAGTCGTTAATGAAAACCTCGATAAATCTTTCAATCATATCAGAGAATATTGCCATCATGCACCTCTGAAATGTGGCTGGAGCGTTGCAAAGACCAAAAGGCATCCTACGATAAGCAAAAGTACCGTAGGGACAAGTGAAAGTGGTCTTCTCCTGATCCTCTGGTGCGACAGGTATCTGATTATAGCCTGAGTATCCATCAAGAAAGCAGTAGTGTGAATGTCCAGCCAACCTCTCCAACATCTGATCAATGAATGGGAGTGGGAAGTGATCCTTTCGTGTAGCTGCATTGAGTTTACGATAGTCAATGCAAACTCTCCAACCCGTAACTGTTCTGGTGGGAATTAGTTCATTCTTCTCATTTTTCACCACTGTGATTCCCCCTTTTTTCGGTACCACTTGAACAGGGCTGATCCATGCACTATCTGAAATTGGGTAGATAATTCTTGCATCCAATAACTTCAGTATCTCTACCTTGACCACTTCCTTCATGTTTGGGTTCAATCTTCTCTGACTTTCTATGCTAGGCTTGTAATTTTCCTCCATTAAAATTTTATCCATACACAGGGAAGGATTGATTCCTTGAATGTCAGCTATTGTCAACCAATCGCCGTCTTGTTCTCTCTAAGTACCCTGAGCAATTTTTCCTCCT
>NW_019235281.1:53928-67566 GCF_002742605.1 Olea europaea var. sylvestris
TTAGCTTCTCCCAATCCTAGTTTCCTGAAAATAGACAAAGGCATTAAATTAATATTTGCACCGAGGTCACATAATGCTTTATCAAAATATACTTCACCGATTGTGCAAGGAACAGTAAAACTCCCTGGATCTTTTAGTTTTGGTGGAAGCTTATTCTGAATTTTGGCACTACATTCCTCAGTAAGCATGACTGTATCATGATCTTCCAGCTTGCGTTTATTTGATATGATATCCTTCAGAAATTTCGCGTAGCTAGGCATCTGGAACAGTGCATCAGTTGGTGGGATGTTGATATGGAGCTTTTTGAAGATTTCTAGAAATTTTTTGTATTGTTGCTCCACTTTTTGCTTCTTCAAGCGCTGTGGAAAGGGAATCGGAGGTTCGTAGAGGTTGACTGTGACTTTGGCCTTATCTTGTGATTCTTCTGAATTTTCCTTTGAACTTGATTCTTTTACAACAGTCTCTTCTTCAACGGAGGAAGATGTTTCTCCAATCACCCCCGGTCTCTTGACATGGATTTCAGGTAATTGCACTCCACTTCGAGTTGTAATAGCGTTGGTTTGCTCTTTAGGATTGATTTCTGTATTACTTGGTAGGTTACCTGGTGTTCTGCCAGTCAATGCGATGGCTAGTTGCCTCATCTGGGTTTCCAAATTTTTGATGGCTGCATTTTGATTTTGAAGTGTAGCTTCGGCCTTCTCCATGAATCTTCCTATCATATCTTCCAATTGAGGCCTCTTCTCCTGTTGTTGAAATTGCCCCGGTGGCTTATTCTGATTCTGGTTGCTCCAAGAGAAGTTGGGATGTTTCTTCCAGCTGGGATTGAAAGTCTCGCCATATTGATTATGCTGCTGGCGTTGTCCCCACTGTGCGTAATCTGCTTGCTCAATCCTTGCATGAGTATAGGGCAGTCTAATGTTTTATGCTCGGCTCCACATTCCTCACAATTGCTCTTCTTAGCTTGTGATGTTTGTGATATGGTTTCCACCTTGTGATACAGAGAATCAATTTTTGCAGAGATTGCTGAATAAGCGTCCACCTCGTAGACACCTGGAGTTTTCTTTGGAGTTGCCCTCTCAGAAGACCACATGGCTGATGTGGTAGCCATTCGCTCAAATAATTTCAATGCCCGGTCAACTGTTCTTGTGGATATTGAGCCATCTGATGTTGAATCTACCATGCTCTTATGGTATGGAAGTAATCCTGTGTAGAAGAATCGAATCTGGGTCTTTTTATTGAAACCCATGCTGAGGGCATTTTCGGAGCATGTTTTTAAATCTGTTCCAGGCTTCATCAAATGATTCAGTCTCTCCTTGATTGAATACTGATATATCATGTCTCAGCTTTGCTATCTTGGCTGGGGAGAAGAACTTTGTGCAGAACTTGTGTGCCAGCTCATTCCATGTAGTGATACTTGCAACCGGGAGTGAATCCAACTATTCAAGTGCTCTGTCTCGTAATGTATGTGGAAAGAGCCTCAACCTAATAGCGTCATCAGAAATCCCTTGGCATCTGAAATGTTGACACATATCCAAAAATCGAGATACATGTGTGTGTGGGTTCTCCTCAGCCTTGCCATAAAATTGGTGTCCATTTTGAAACAGCTATATCACATTGGTCTTCAACTGAAAATTAGGTTGCCCAAACGATGGATACACTATGCTGGACTGGCTTTGAATCACTTGAGGAGTCAAGAAATCCCCCAGAATCTCATTCCCTTCGTTCATTACCTCTCCTTCGTTAGCATGAATTATGGGATTGTTTAATTCGTTGGCCATTTGTACTTGTGCTTCGCGGTGATTTCTTTGTCGTTGGTGAAAGGTGCGCTCAATTTCAGGATCAGCTGGAATCAATTCTCCTCCAGGCAATCGTGACATGCAAATCTGAGAATTAAAACCAGTACGAGCACTTAGATTCAAACAATTTAATTAACTAAAAAACAAATAGATAATAATAAACTAAAATAAAAATAAAAATAAAAACAAAGTTATGCTAGTAAAATAAATAAAAATTAAGTTCGAATTAGTACTTCAAGAAATAAAATTAAACTAAACTCAATCCCCGGCAACGACGCCAAAAACTTGTTCGCGAAATATTTCTTTCGATTTAAATTACCGCAAGTGTACGGGTCGTGACAAGTAATAAAGTGGACTTTAGAAGTTCGAGTATCGTCCCACAGAGAAAGAGTAGTTCAATTTTATTTATTTTAGCTTTAACCGAAACTAATTGAATTAAGATGAATTTTGGAATCAAAAGCCCTAATTTTGGGAGAAATCCCCAAATTGAAAAACTCTAATTTCAAATCAAACCCTAATTACTTAAATTCACTTAACGAATGACTCAATTACGAAATGTTATGAAAATAAATGAAATGTATTGTCAATTTATGAAAATCTATGTAAAATAAATGCACTAGGATCACGAATCCCCACATAATTACTAATTGAACCCTAATTTCACAATTTTGATAATTCAATAAAAATTTGACAAATCAATGCTCCTAAATCTATTCAATACTCTCTCTCGAGATGTATTGAACCTATTCTCATAAATCATCAGCCTATATCTCTATGACGGATGCAATTATACAAGAACGCATGTAATCTTTTTGTGAGCAATTAAAGATTTACATAGAGCATAGGGATATATTTCTATCCCCTATCGAACCCTATGATGAATTATATATGTCGAGTTTAATCCAATTTTCTCAAATTCAGAATTAAACCACCAAGTTCACACAAATTAAATGCACATTAATTGTGGAAATAAATAAAGCAATATAATCCATTCAAATATCTCATCGAACTAATAATTCAAAATCATGAAATAACAAGTTTAATAATAATTACATGGTTCATCGATCACCTAGTTGCAGAAATCTAGCCTATCATGATAAAAATAACGAAATCTAATAAGTTTTGAATAAAATACATCACCGGGTTATCAAAACTTGAAGAAATCTTGTAAATTTTCGCATCAATTCTTGTTCTTGCCTTCCAATCCTCTCCAAGATGAATGTTTTTGCCTCCCAATTCATTCGTGCGGCTTCTGGATGTTTATTTGCTATTTAAACCCGTCCAAATTAGGTTACCAAAGGAGTTGCAATCATATAAGGAAACTGTAAAAATCGTGGAAAAATTATACCTATGCGACCGCATAGGCATAAGAAAAATGGCGTTTTTAATCCCTGGAGGGTCACTCGCGACCGCATAGTAGAGCTAACTTCTAATTTGAGTCATTTTGATCCTCAAGTTTCATTCCTTCACTCCTTGACTTCCTCTCTTGTTCCTAGTTGCTCCAATATTCCATTATAACTTCCAATTGGTGCTTGGCTTGATCAATTGCTTGATGCGTTCATCGGGTCAACTTTCAAATAATTGCAATTTGGTCCCTGAATTTTCATTTTGCTCCAATTTGGTCCTTTTTCGGCTCTTTTCTCCTGAATTCCACTAGTTTCATAGAATTACCTACATCGCATGAATTTGACAAAGTTAAATAACAATTCAATCATTTTACTTGTATTTAAGTCATGTTTGTGATGTAAATGAGTGTGCAAAAACACACTTATCATATGGCTAACCCCAATAACAAAAGGTTGACACACTTCTTGGACATGCGCGTGCATAACATATAATTTTGTGTGCACGTGCGAGTGAAGTGGTGAAATTTGTGCTTATGCTTAATCTTATTTTCGAATTAGTTCAAGATTACTTGATTTGTATTCTCCTCTGGTACTGAAGTAGTCTGCTGAGATCCCAAATTTGTATTGTGGTTGTTTACTAAATGATTATTTGTTTTTATATAATGTTAGAAGGAATCTTTACTTGGACTTTCATCCATATATCTAGCAAGCTTGTTATATGCTGCCTATGACCTTTAGACATATATTAGCTACTACATTGATAATATGATCAAGATATTTATTAAAGTCAAAGTTAATAATTAATTTTAATCATATATTTCATGAAATTTATATTTTTTTAATAATATGTATATATATATATATATATATATATTTATTAAAATCTATTAAAAATTTAATTTTAATCTCCATTAAAAAAAGCGGCTATATAAAGATGTCCATTTAGAGAAAATTTGCCAACCAAAATTAGCCCACATATAGAAACCCGATTGCTGTCAAAAAGTCGAGTCTCTCTCTCTCTCTCTCTCTCTCTCTCTCTCTCTCTCTCTCTCTCTCTCTCTACCAGAATGCCATCCTAGGGGCTGCTTGGGAGCTTCCACATATTGATTATGAGTGTTTTTTTAAAGTATCGATTTTAAAAATTGTTCAATTAATGCTTGAAAGTTTATTATACGCCTACAAGTTTTTTAAAAGAATAAAATTACATATTTATCCCTTAATAAAAATTTTAATTTATAATTTCTAGTATGAATTTTTTTAAACAAGTAATTTTTTAATTTTTTAACATGTAAGTTAATATTTTAACTAAAAAAATTAAAATAAAGTTAAATATTTATTTAAAATTTTAAGTTGATATTTTTTACTTATAAGTAAATTATACAATAATAAATATATTTTATACTTTTAAATAATTCTAAATGATTTTTTTTACATATAATTGACTTTTTATAATTTATAAGTGAATTTTTGTCTTATTAGTAGTATTTTTATTTTATAACCATTTTTTACAGTGATTTTTACTTATAATTAATTTTTATAATATAATTTATTTATTTTTAAAAACTATTAAGTAAATTTTTTATTTAAGTGTTGAAAATAATTATTTTAGAAGGGTAAATTTAGACGAGGATACTAAAAAAGGTCAAAACTCGTCGATTCGGTGGGATAAGAGAATTGATCAAAATTATATTGCACCAATTTTGGATAATTTTTAAATCATTCAAAATTGGTGCCAAAAAAAATAGGAATCGTCTATTTTTTCAGCCTCTGCCAAAAAATGTCAATTCAAGTTGTATATAAACTCAATTGAGAATTTCAATTTTAAATACTTGTTAACATACTAAAAGTATAGCCCAAAGAGTGAAGCCCAATTGGGGAGTTCAGGATAAAGGTTCAAACATGATTATTGATAAATGCAGTGGAAGCCTACGAACACAGTGACATCATCGCCCAAACTTGCAAGACGTCCAGAATCTGAGCGAATGGAGTGCCTTACGGTCGCCTAGAGCGATGCCCCCGTTCTCGTCCAAACTTTCGAATCATCCAAGATCTTAGCAAACATAAAATATTATGGTTGTCCTGAATAGCAGTTATTAAAGCAGTTATTGAGTAATCTTATCACATTCCACGATTCAAGGAGCCCAGTTGAAGGCGGTTGAACGACAAAAAGTAATGACAGCAGTTAGAGATGGCAGTTCCACGACAAGTTAGCCACCATAAAGAAAGTTGGTAGTTATAAAACAATCAAGCGGTTTGTCACGAGAAAATCATCGAGGAAATATAAAAAGGAAGAGAAGACATAGAATGGATGACCCCGAATCCAACACTCTCAAATAGAGAATATGTAATTTTAATTTCTTAGCTTAAATTTAAACACTTCTTTTAATACTCGCGTGCTTGCTCCCCTTGGAGGCATTTTGTTTATTTCTAATTGTAAATCATCGCCAATAAAACACCCATTTTTGGTACTTTATTTCAAGCGGTCTGTTCCTTATACAATCGTCTGACCCCTTTTTTAATTGTTAGCGACTACCCGCGCGAAACAATACTGCAATAATTTTTATTATTTCAACACAAAAAATAAAGAGAGCCATGGTAAAGATATTGAGAGGGAGAGGAAAAAATATAAAAAATAATAGAAGAATTGTTATGTACTAGATTTTCAACATTTCAAAATTTAGGTAAGATACTTTTGTGTAAATGATTTTTTCCGTACACTTTTATATTTAGTAATTTATGTATGAATTGCAGTGGACCTTCAAGTTCGACTTAACAAAATGCGAACTCTATTAGGTTATTTTTAATAAAATGTAAAATCCTTCGAGAATTCAAAATATTATTGATGGGTGTTTCGCATGGTCATTGATATAGTTTTTGAAGTGTTTATTTTATTGTAATATAAATGTCTATGAAAATTGCATTCATCTTACTAAGTATTTTTAAATATTCGCCCTTACAATAATTTTTCAAGTTAGTTCAAATTGATGGAAACTGTGGTGAGATGGTGATGAGGACTGCGAAGAGAATTCGAAAAATGAAAAGCATTAAATTTTTTGTCTTTCAATTGATTAATTAATTTTCATTTATGTTCAAGAACGTGTCTATTTATGAGTTAGTTGACTATGTTTACTTTTAATATACGATTTACATGATTTAGTTTAAATTTACGAATGTTCCAATTATTTTTTTATTAAAGAATTTTATTTTACCGTTCCGCCATTAATACAAGGAAAATTGAATTTTTAATAACACTTCAAAATTTATGAAAATTGGGGGTGTTATAAGCTGGATCTTACCATCGAGTCATGGGCTCACCAACAAGCCCTTAAACTGTTCAAGATGGAGTCAGTCCAATCTGATTAATTTTCTCTGCCAATTTTCTGGGGTATAATTTTTAAATTCTGATTTTCGTTTTGGAAAGCCCTTGCATGAATCATGGAAACTTGTGTTATAGAGTAGATGTTTTAAGAAATAAATGTGATTGACTCGTTGCCAGTTTAAAATGAAAACCTTTTTCACGAATTTATCTTTCTGCTAGTTTAAATTTATGAATTTTCTTGTTACATTTCTTAAGGCATTCATTCTCAAGGATGGATGAATTTTGGCGAAATGGACCCGACCATTTCCGTAATACTGCATTTGGGTGCTCAAGAGGGGATATACATTTTTGGCAACCCCATTTTTATTTTTTTTTAAATCATCAATTTTTGTTTATACTTAATCCTCTTCTGTATTTTCTTTCATGTAGCTTAGCAATTTCAAGATTATTCTAGCTCGGGATGATTGAGTGTTGCCATTTGCTTATTACTTGAGAGGAAAGATGTGGTAAAGTAAACGAAGAGAATTAAGAGTATTTCTAGATGTAAAATTGTATATAGAGCATGATAAACGTGTAATATTGTGTTGATATGTGATCCATAATTATGAAACATTCAGTGCAATGAATATTAAGTTTGGCACACCATCTTAAATTTTTCATATGAATAAATGGTTGAAGGTTATTTGTCAATTATCACTAAGTAGCTCGTTTGACTTGTAGGGAAAACCTTTGTGCAGCCCAAGTGTCAATTTGTTAAGGTGAACTTTCTTAAAGAGTTATACAAATGTCTTTTGACTGATTGAATGCAATTAGAGACAGAATTGGTTGTGAGTTGTTGAACATTGCATAGTGTCATTTGGCTTTTAGTTTTAGGTAAGTGACATTATTCGAATACGAATCCTAGTGATAATTAATGGATTCAACTGACTTGAAATTTTTTTGTGTTCGGTTCTGTAAGGTCGTGATAGTGATCTTGAAGTTTGATGGGGTTGGTGGAGCTGCTGGAGCATCATCATTTATCATGACTATTAAGATTTGGGGTCTATCTTAATAAGGTCAACCTTATTAAGAGGAGTGACCCAAGATCTATTTAAGTTGGTCAATATTTCGGTATTTAACCGATGTGGGATTTATTCCCTTAACATGCTCCCGCAAGATGGTGGCTCTTTTTGAGCAGAACAATTTTGAAATCCGTGTGCTCATTCTTTAGACTTAATCGGATCAAATAGCTCGTTAGAGTTTACTGGGCTCTGATATCATATTAAGATTTGGGATCCATCTTAATAAGGCAAGACCTATTTAAGTTGGTCAATATTTCGGTATTTGATCGATGTGGGATTTATTCTCTTAACAACGACGATTCCTTCCATTTTGTTTGTGCACTTGATTGTGCCATGGTAGTCCTTCGGTATTCGTGGAGCTTGACATTTCATGGTCATTCTAACTCATGGTAAATTTTGTATATGATTGAATGTCATTGATTGCTTAAATTTTCGAGTGGAAAGATGTGGTAAAATTAATCGAGAAAGAATTTGTGTGCTTTTCGATGATGTAAGATTGTAAGTGATCCTTATTATCAAGTTTGACATACTATATTATGTGCATACAAAAGAAAATAAACAGCCTCAATTGATAAATATAAATGAAATTTATTTCCTCACAATATTATGTGCATACAAAAGAATACAATAAATCCAACCCGAAAATAAATATATAATAATAACAACAATCCATAAAACTCACGTGATCATATCATAACAAATCCATACCCGAAAACCCAAAATCAAAAGAAGAACAGAAAATACAGAAGGAAATAAAAGAACTCAGTGCCTCAAAAGAGCGAAAAGGGAGAACAAAATAGATGTTCCAATGACGGCGCTGGAGACTGGTAAAGAGAATGCATCTCCGACATCAGGAGACGGGGCCGGTGCCTGAGCAGAGACAGTAACAGCCACGGCGGATAGAGCGACGATGGCGTAGGCCAGCAGGAAAGACATTTGTGCCATTGTATTGATTGAATTTGTAAGCAAAACTAGAAACAGAAATTGTATGGAGAAATAGACAGACAGAGAATAAGTAATTTGTGGTATTGAAAGCCGTTTCCAGTGTTGTTTTATAGAGGGGTAGTGGGGTCCATTGACAGCTGGTGACAGAGATACAATTGGTTAGAACGTATGGATCACAGGTCAGAATTTGAATATGAAACGCGGAATTGATTTGATATGCTGGTAACGGCGTCGTATGTGAATGGAATTGCAAACGTGTCTTCTCTTAACTGGACATACGCTGTACCGTCTGATGACTTCGTTTTTCCTGGCCTCTGTT
Organism: Olea europaea var. sylvestris; assembly: GCF_002742605.1. Lineage (NCBI taxonomy): Eukaryota > Viridiplantae > Streptophyta > Magnoliopsida > Lamiales > Oleaceae > Olea > Olea europaea. The sequence goes on from NW_019235281.1 coordinate 62,715, forward strand.
CATAGAGTTTGAGATCTTCTATTCAATTGGTCGGCAAATCAATTAATTATTAACATATCATCAATAATTAATATATCATTTTAAATTTACCTTCAATAACTTCACTATTAAGAATGGTCTATTTTTAAAAAGTATATTCTATCATTTGAAAAATATTTATAAATTTAGAGTATTAAAATTTTGAAGTACTCCAATAAATTTTTTATATTTAATATTTAATTTTATTACTCTCAAAAACTATTTATTATTTTTATTTTAACTAACTTTTTCTCTAGATTATTTTATTATTTTCTTGCATTGAAAATTGAAATATTTTGAATACATTTAATTATAGAACATGAAATTCACTCTCTAAATTAAAGCGTTAATTTGTCTCTTCAAATTTAGAGAGTCAAACTCGCTCTCTATTTTCAATATACAATAATTGCATTTGATATGTTTACAAATTTCAATACTCTAAAATTTAAATTTTTCAAATTACATTTGAATTGATTGGTCACTAATATATAAAAAATTATATTTAAATAAAATATGTGAAGAAATTATTAAATATTTATTAGAAAAATAAAATAAAGGATCAAAATAGAAAGCTTGTTTGAGTGTATCAAAAAAAAATAACTTTCTAAATTTAAAAATACTCTTTATTATGCATAAAATGTCCTTTATAAATAGAGAGTTTTTTGGAGATACTCTAATCTACTAAATTGATGACATATTAATAATAAATTGATTAGACAATCAATTGAACAACAAAATTGAATAATAAATATCAACTCCTCTTTATCTTAATTGTTTTGAAAAATGTATGGTTAAAAAAAAAAAAAAAAGGGTTTACATGAGGGAAAAAAAAAGATTTTTTTTTTTTTTTATATAAATAAGGAGACAAACAGGGCCCTTTCCTTCGTTAGCATATGAATTTACTAGGATTTTTCTAGTTGATTTGTGATTACGATATAGTTTTGATTAATAAGTAAAATTCAAGATTCTCCTTATGTTAATTACCAGGGGCGTGGCAATCCAAATGTAAGTTGCTGAGGTTCCAAAATTTGCCATTTCTATGAGCTGTAACAGACAGAAAAGTGACAGATCCATGTTCTTGTGGGATCCATAAAAACGTTCAAAAACAGGTAGGCTGCACATCTCAATCAAACTCTAGCTGTCCACCTGCCCAATTGTGCTTGCGTAAGAGGTTATATATATATATATATCTTTAAATTATGATTTTGGCAGATTTTATTACTTGTCAACTCGAAAACAAGTCTTTTTTATTTTGTTGAAAAAAACACAATCTCGGAATGAGTCCATCCATTCCGATGACCTTAAAAAGCGGGTGGGGAGCAATCCACTTCGATGACATGAAAAAAAGGGTGCAAAGTGATCACTAAAAGACTCCTTTCATTCAGGTCACCAAAACGGAGGAACTCATTTTGACGATCGTGATTTTCTCAACTATTATCAGTCATGGTCAACGACAAAAAAAAAAAAGAAAAAAGTCTTAGTTAGATGGCGTAACAACTTCTTTCTATATCCAATATAGTCCCTTCAATTAGCCCTCTTCTCTAATTGTGAAAGTAAAAAGTAAACTAATGGAAAAATTCTTTTGTGCGGGTTAGACTTTCTTTATTTTTATTGTTATAAAAGTAGTTGAAGTATAATATATTGTTTAATAAAAAATAAATAAATGAAGGACGTATCAAGGAAAATAAATATTTGGAAAGGTTTATACAATTTTTAGAACATGGCCAAGCTTAAAAAATATTTTGAGTTGTGGTAATAAACAATTATTTATGTAAAAATAATTTTATTCAAATATAACAGAAATAATAACTTTTAAATTTGGCCAACCATGTCGTTTAACTCAAAATGTTTCAGAATCTTTCCCCACCCAACTAACGCAATCACCGCACGCAGCTTTACCTTGATACCTTTTCTCTTCGCCTCTCATATTACTCCAATTATTTCTTAACTCTTAAGTTAAGGTATTATTAATGATTATTTTTTAGTTTTTCTCATATAATTCGAATCTGTTATAATGATTTGTGCTATTTTTTTGTTTTATTTTGGTATAAAACTTGAATCGTTTTTCCTTTTTGTTTTTTGGTGGTTCAGGAAATACTCTAAAATTCTGCGTCGATTTTGCGAGCGATCGGCCTAAAAGCTCTTCATTTTCCGATTTACTGGTAAGTTTTTCTTTAGATTTTCATTTCTATTTCTATTTTTATTTTTTTTTAAGATTGGTTTTGATGTTCATATACTCGTGGGAATAGTTTAGTCGAGTTTCAACTTTTCTTAATACTTATATGGATATTTTTATATTGAGTTTTTCCTAAATTGAGCAAAGTTAATTCTAATTGTTAACAAGTATGGGACTGTAATATTTGGATTTTGGAGAAAAAGGATTTTCAAAAGTGGAAAGTTTGAATTTTGCCGAATAATTGAGAGAATCGCGCGCCAGAATTTATTTTTTATTTTTTATTTTTTAAATTTTGACCTTGTAAGCTTGCCCTTTTTTGGGAATTCTTCAATTTTTATGTTCATTAAAAGCATTACAGTGTTAACTTTAAGCAATATTTGGAGCATCTTGACTGTTAATTTGTTAGGCTTTGATTAAAATTTATTTTTCTACGAGTTAAGATTTACTTTTTAGATAAGTAGGTTCTGTTAATCCAAAAGGTAGCTTTGAAAATCACTTTTTTAACAAATTAAGAAATTTAAAAGTAAGGTTAGCGTAAGTATAAGCACAACCAAACGTGCTTATCTGGTTTTGTTGCAAATCAAATGAATTGGAAAGAATCCTTCTATATTTTACTTTATAAGATGCTGAAATTGAAATATTTGGTAAGATTAACACAATGGAGAAATAATTCGATACTATGGATGGATAAATGCTGTAATGCTTACACTTTACCAATAATTTGATTATTAGCTGGTCGAACAACTATTTTATTATCATGTGTTCAATACTAATGAGTAGCTCCCTTCCTGAACCTCATCAGTCATCCCTACTTAAGTATCTAAATTTTGTATTCTTACAAAACTTCTAAGGATGCTTGCATTATTTGCAAAACCCCCCTAGTTTGCAAAATTGTTTATTGTCCTTTATTTAGTAAGTTTGTAAAGGAACAATTGGACAAGTCGAATTGTGGAATTTACAACAAATGTACAGGGAGTGAAGTCTCGTTTACTGTTAGCAAACTCGGCTATAGAAAACTCTTACATAACCACCATGCTATTTACTTGTTTCATCTTTTCACATATATTTGCCGTTCTGTATTCTGGCGAATGATAGAATATTTGCATTAATGGAGTCTTCGAAAGAGACTGGCTGCCATGTGCCAGAAGGCCCCGTTCTTTGCATCAACAACTGTGGCTTCTTCGGAACTGCAGCTACCATGAATATGTGCTCCAAGTGCCACAAAGACACGATTATGAAACAGCAACACACCAAACTTGCAGATTCTTCCATTGAGAACTTGATTAATGGCAGCTCAGGCAGTAATGTGAAAGAGCCTGTCATATCTGATGCAATGGATGTGCAAGCTGGAGCAGTGCAGTTGAAGACGTCATCCAAACACACGTCATCTGATTTATATTCAGGTCAGAGTTCAAAAGTAGAGACGAAAGACGGCCCAAACAGGTGCACCACTTGCCATAAGCGCGTGGGTTTAACAGGTTTCAATTGCAGGTGTGGCAATCTCTTCTGTTCAGTTCATCGTTACTCTGACAAGCACGATTGTTCATTTGATTACCAGATGGCTGCTCGGGATGTTATAGCCAAAGGAAATCCTACTGTTAAAGCCGAGAAGCTCGATAAGATCTAGCAAGCAGGACGATTTTAAAGTTTATGAACCCATTTATGCTGCTCTCCTTAAACATATGGCCTCTCTGTATAAGTAGCGACGTGTGATGTTGGATGGCTTAAGTCAAGCAGTGCATCGTCGTGATCTTTGAACTTTGGGGTTGTCGATTGGTCAGAGTTACGTTGGTTTGCTTCTGTGTATATGTTGTGGAATTTATTTTAGCGCATCTCATTATTGTGCGTTCTCCATTATTATTGCACGTCATGTTTTGTGCTGCTTAGATGTACATAGCAATAGAAAATTATTATTGACATACCAATAATAAAATCCATTAACTGGATAGCTCATCTTCTAAATATGACGATTTCGTCCAGCCCATACCTAAGGCCTAACAATACTCGACTGAGGACCTTGGGCTTTGGGCGCGGGCTTGCCTCTAGATCACAGACCACAATCCAAATTGAAGGGGCTGTGCTAGGAGCTGATTAGCCCATGTTCATATGATACACAATACTGTACATGATTTTAGTTTTTGAAAGAAGATGATAGTTAGTACTGAATTACTTGAATTGATCTATATCTTCTTTAGGGATTGTTTGACAAGTTAATTAAAATTATGGATTCCATGAAGTGTTTAGTCAAGTAATAATATTGTCCTGTTATGATTTAATTCCCAATTATTCGAAATAAAGAACAACCCATTTATTCAGAGAATCGTGCCCCTTTTATCAAGATATTTTAGTTCACCGAGTTGTGTCTTGCCTGCCAATAGAAAATGATGCACTTCGAAAGATTGATGAAATCTCAAGATGCTCTGCTTCATCTCTGGGTGTCTACGTATCACTTCCAGAGAGATGCTATCTGCAATCATAAAATTATGCAAAAACTAAGAAACATTACAATTCAAAATGGATATAACCTACTAGACACAGTCCTAAAAGAACAAAGGTGCTGAAGCAGAATCTCATATGAATTCGATGCGCAGTCTATGAAATCCAGTGCTAGAAACAAGTTGCTGAAATCCTAGAAACACTATCTATATGGTATTTCCC